>NW_005199274.1:720625-804757 GCF_000372725.1 Emiliania huxleyi CCMP1516 | reverse complement strand
GTGTGTGTGTGTGTGTGTGTGTGTGTGTGTGTGTGTGTGTGTGTGTGTGTGTGTGCCCACCTCGAGGTCACTGAGACCGTCCCCGTCGCCATCGCCCGCCTCTGCTCCGGCCAGTCCGCTGCCCTCCTCCGCGGCGGTGGAGTCGGAGCGGCAGAGGCGGGCGGACGCCTGTTCACAGCGGGAGGTGTGAAGAGACGCCGTTCACACCGTCGGAGCGGCAGAGGCGGGCGGGCCCGCCTCCAGCGGTGTGAACCGGATCCGGACGAGTTCGCCGGCTGCGTCTCGAAGCAAGCCTGCGGCGCGGCGCGAGGCGCAGGGGTGCGAGGGCAGCAGCGGGAGGGGGGCGGCCTCGGCAGCACTGGTCGCGCGGGAGAGGAGAGGAGGGCGGGGAGAGGCGGGCGGCGCGCTGGGGGGAGGCACGCTTTCGACGAGATATGGGGGAGATAGGGGGGAGATAGGGGGAGATAGGGGGAGATATGGGAGAGGCGCGCCTTCGACGAGCAGGGAACGCAGCCTCTCCGCGGCGAGACAACTGTCGGACGACGCGGCGAGCAGCGACGCCGGCAGCAGGGAAGTGAGCTGCGCGCCGCCTGGAGACATGCGAGCGAGACATGTCGCAGACATGTCGCAGACATGTCGCAGGCATGTCGCAGACATGTCCTTGAGCAGGGAGATGCGAGGCGCTGGCGGCGGGGTCCGCGGGCTCGCGCGCTGCCTTCTGGGCGTCGGGTGGGTGCGCAGGCTGCTACACAGGCTGTGGACATGTCTCGGACATGTCTCGGACATGTCTCGGACATGTCTCTGTCCGAGACGTGTCCCGCGTGTGGGTCTCGGGTGATCTCGGGTGATCTCGGGTGATCTCGGGTGATCTCGGGTGACCTCGTGTGACCTCGTGTGATCTCGGGTAGGCCAATCTCCAAGTGCAGCCGGGCGGGTGCTTGGCGGGAGAGACAAGGCTCAGTGCTTGGCGGGAGAGACAAGGCGCTCCGCGGCTCGGCGTCTAGGGAGGGCCGCCTGCGCCCTTGGCCCGCTCTGCCTGCGCCTCGAGCACTCGGAACGCCAGCAGCTCCCGCCGCGGCACGCCCTCCTCGCCGCCGTCGGTCGCGGCGTCTGGCTCGTCGGAGATCGCCTACTCTCGGGTCATCTCGGGCCATCTTTGGCCATCTCGCGGCCGGCAGGCCTCTGGCTTCGTCGGAGATCGCCGCGACGAAGTCGAGCCGCGCCGATCCTTGCGAGGGCTGCGCGCCGTCGCCGCCTGCACGGGAGAAGCGCGGCTGCTGACCACCCGCGGGCCAGCGGGACTGCCACCTCGCCCACAGTGCTGCTGGTGCCGCCCGCGCGGCGGGAAGCGGCGGGAGCGATGTGGAGGAGTGGGGGAGGAGCGGGGAGTGAGGCGGCAGGGAGGAGGAGGCAGCGGCCAGGGGGCAGCTAACGGCAAGTGTGAGGACGGCACCCCGCCCCCGCCTCCGCAGACCACACTCCGCAGACGACAGGTACCACAGTTGGGTGGGCGCCGAGGGCGCGGCCGCGGCGGCAGGAACAGAGGGTCTGAGCGGCGTGTAGCGAGGCTCTGGCATCCGTCTGCCACGCGGGAGCAGCGAGGGCGATGGAAGATCTCGGAAAGGTCCGCACCTGCTGCGCCGCTCGCAAGGCGCTTCTTCCGCGATCCCGACCGGCGCTTCTTCGGGCGCGGAACCGCGACGGCTGCCGCTCCCTCGCGCTCGGCCACGGCCGCCGCCTGCGCCGCGAGCAGGTGCTTGGCGACCTTCCGCTTGCCCGTCGGCGCATTCTTTTTGCGCCGCGGTGGCGCCGCACCACCCTCGGAGGAGGAGGAGGCGGGCGGCCTTCTTTCCCCTGGCGGCGCGCTAAAGCTGCAGCGGCCACCGGCGCCACCGTGCTTGTATCCCCGCGTGCAGCCCGGCGTCCGCTCGCACACGTCCGGGCGGACGGCGCTGTGCCCTCCTCCGCGGCCGCCGTACTGCGTCTGCATGAGACTGGCGCTGCACCTGTGCGCGTGCGGTGGCGTGTGGTGGACGGGGCAGGGCCGCTGGCCTGCGGCGGAGGTATCCGGGTTGTTGTGGCCTGCGCTGTGCCTCGCGCCCGCAGGTTCCACAGCGCGTGGGGGGAATTGCTTCCGCTTACCAGGGTAGGATACCCGGGTATTGAGTGTCGCTGAACCTTCTTTTGTCTGCAGTGCAGCCAGCCAGTGAGTGAGTGAGTATTCTTGATACGAAACCACGACGACACACACCAGTCGACTCGCATCGGTTGCCTCCATGAACGGCGGAGCTATTCTCGCGTCCACACCACACCTGGCTCCAACAAGCAACATGGACACGCCCATAGCTGGGGACACTACTAGGTCACGCATGGCATCAGAAGTTTTATCTCTGGGCCCCGAAAGGCATCTCTAGCAGCGTCGTTACGCATGCGCCCTCCCCTCCTGGGTGCATACGCCTCACGTCTCGACAGAGCGTAAGCCCTTGGTGTGCGACGAGACGAGTTTTTCGCCATCGCAGCGAGCAGCACACCACTCGCCGCAGCAGCCGGAGGCATCGCCGCAGCACTGTCTGCGCCGCAGTCCCGCACCCGTCGACGAAGCTCCCCCCGCGGAAGACCGCGCGTAGCGACGCCTTGACGATCGAGATGAGCTCGCTTGAAGCTCGCCCACCTACTGCCCCTGAGAGTTGGTTACCGAGTGGGATCAGCTCCCCCCCTTGGGATCGAAGCCGCCACACCTCGCACCCAACATCCCAGGCGGGATCAGAGAGAGACTCCGCACCGGACACCGCCCGGGCACAGACCCCCTACCCGTCGGACTACGCCTGGACTCTTCACAGAGCAGCCCACGCACAGGTCACGCATCGGCAGATTTGACACCTGGTTCAGGCGTAGACAGCACACACTGGTCACAGTTGCATAGCCCTGCCGGGGGGGACGAGTTCGCAAGGTTAATATTAAAAGCATACAAAGTGGTGACAACCACTGAGTTCTCAGTGGGTCACACACACACACACAGTGCAGCCACATCCTCCAGTGTAATGGCTGCAACACACACATGGCAGCCATCCTTAGTAGACATGGCTGGAGACGCACTACCGCAGCCATACCGCCCGCCTCGAGAGGTGAGCCCTCTTGGCTTAGCTGGCTACATCGCAGCCATCTTGGGTAAGATGGCTGTGGGGACAGCTATTTCAGCCATCTAATATGGCTGGGGCACAGTCAGTGCAGCCATCCTCCGGAGCATGGCTGGTGATAATTCGATGGCAGCCGTCCGCCTCCCCCGCCACACGCACAAATGGCTGCGCGCTTGTCGCCCCCCGGCCTCGCGGGACGGCTGCCATTTACCACCAGCCATGCTCTGGAGGATGGCTGCCATCTCTATGACGCAGCCATAGTAGATGGCTGAAATGGCTGAAATGGCTGTCCCCCAGCCATCTTTCCCAAGATGGCTGCGATGTTTTCTGTAGCCAGCTCAGCCAAGAGCTCACCTCGAGGCGCGCGATCCGCTGCCTCCAGCGCCGGCTCCCGCAGCGCCGCCTCCAGCGCCTCCTCCAGCGCCGCCCGCAGCGCCGCCTCCAGCGCCGCCTCCCGTGCTGCCGCCCGCAGCGCCGCCTCCAGCGCCGCCCGCAGCGCCTCCAGCGCCGCGCCCCTCCGGCGCGGCTTCAAAGGACAGCGACGCGCCTCGAAGCGCGAGCATCGCGTCCGTGCCCGCCGCCGCCGCGGCGCCTCGCCGCGCACGCTTGGCGCGCCTCGCCTGGTTTTCGAACCATGACTTGCGCGGGGCATCTTGAGCGCATTCCTTCGATTGCGGCTAGAGGGGCCTGGATCTCAGAGAGGATGCGGGATGTCGCTCAAGAGACTCGGAGATTCGGCGCGCGAGCGGCACGGGCCGAGATGAACCGAGATTACCCGAGATCGCGCGAGATCGCGAGGGGCCGAGGACTGGCAGGGGCAGTGCCGAGATTTGGGCCGCGCCGTTGGCGTCGCCGCCGTCAGCAGTTGGAAGCGCGACGGGCGGAGGGTGTCGGGGAGAGGCGGAGGTAAGACGCCTAGAGGTGGAGGTAAGGAGAGTCTGCGTGCGGTGTGAGTAGCGTGAATGAGGATGACGAGGGTGAGTGGTGCGTAGAGATGAGAGGAAGGATGATGTGTCAGATGTGGACGTGAGTCACGGACAAGTCATTTGGGAGAGCGCTCCTCCCTCCTCCTCGCCAGCCGGCGAGGCGTCGCTCTCCAGCTGCTCCATGGCCTCGCGCTGCAGCGCGGCGCGGCGCAGAAAGTCCGAGTACGAGCCTGCACGGTGAATACACGCCGACGTCATCAGAGCGCCGCGTGCATGTGCAGCGCATACAACTGAGTGCGGTCGAATGCAGCTGAAGTCAGTGGAGTACGAGCCTGCGTACAGCTCCCCGTGGCCGAGGTATGGGGAGATATGGGGAGATGCGGGGAGATGTGGGGAGATATGCGCCTGCGTACAGCTCCCCGTGGCCGCCCGCGGAGTGCAGGAGGTGCGTCGAGAGGCGGTCGAGCACCTGCACGGCCGAGACGACGCCCCTCGGTGAATCTCGGCAATTCTCGGCTCCTCTCGGCTCCTCTCGGCTCCTCTCGGGCCCCTCGGCGCATCTCGGCGCATCTCGTCGACTCTCGGGCACCTCGCGGTCGTGCGAGACGACGACCACTCCGCCGTGGCCCATCTCCGACAGGACAAGCCGCTCGAGCCACTCGGTGCCTAGTCGAGGCGACTCTCGAGGAGGCTCGAGGTCTCAAGACAGGAGGGAGCCGATCCTCCGCCGCTCGGTGCCAAGATACAGTTGATGCTTCTCATTAAGGCCCCCTCATGACCATCTGGGCTTCTGCGCCACGGCGAGCGCCTGCATGGCTCATACCCCAGCCTCAGGGCGGAAACACGGTCTCGTGCAGAGTCCTCAGAGATCAGTATCAAGCCTGTGACTGCACTCCAAGTGCTCCAAGTGAATTACGATCATGTGCTGCAGATGTGACGAGGCAGAGGAGAGCGACGCGACAGACAGAGCTCAGAGGAAGAAGCGACAAGAGAGAGAACGACGAGAGTGGGACGACCGCGAGGTGGCATAAAGGTCGCAGCGAGAATCGGCGAGGGACTGCGAAGAGAGGTAGGAAGAGGCAGACGCCAAGGGTGGGCGACGGCTAGCAACACACCTTCCTTGGACTGGCAGACTGGCAACTTAACACAGGTTTAGGTACACCACATCATGCGTTCATATTCCGCTTGTTCCTCCCTATGCCTCTCCTCATCCACCTCCCTCTCACGAGAGTCTCGAAGCACAAGTTTAAACCCCGCCCGCTCGCTCACCGCATGTCGAATCGCCATCACCCCCTCGTCGCGTATCTCGTTGCCGTCGAGGTTGAGGGTGGTCAGCACCTCGTTGCCCCGCAGTGCCTCGGCGATCGCAGCGCCGGCGTCACTGATGCGATTTTTGCTGAGGTTAAGCGCTTCCAGCACCTCGTTGCCGCGCAGCGCCTCGGCGATCGCGGCGGCGCCCTCGTCGCCGATCTGGTCGCTGCTGATGTCGAGATCTTTCAGCACCCCGTTGACGCGCAGAGCGGAGGCCAGCGCCACGGCGCCCGCGTCGTCGATGTCGTTGCGGGAGAGGTCGAGCTCGGTCAGCACCTCGTTGACCTCGAGGGCCTTGGCGATCGCGAGTACGCCCGTCTGCACTGCATCGACCAGCTTCAGGTCGCCGTCAGAGTCCACGCCCTTGCTCACGACCATCTCGCACCCCTTGTAGATCACCTTAGCTCCGACCTCCTTGGACTCGCCCTCGACCTCGCTCGCCTTGATGTAGCCGGTCTCGCCGCCGATGTTGTTGCCCAATAGGTTCAGGTCGGTCAGCACCCCATTGACCGCGAGCGCCTCGCCGATCGCCTTGGCGCCCGGGGCGCCGATGCCGTTGTCGGAGAGGTTGAGGGTGTTCAGCACCTCATTGACGGCGAGCGCGTTGCCGATCGCGACGCCGCCCTCACGGAGGATGCCGTTGCGGGTCAGGTCGATGGTGGTCAACACCCCGTTGACGCGCAGAGCGGAGGCCAGCGCAGCGGCGCCCTCGTCGTTGATGTCGTTGCGGGAGAGGTCGAGCTCGGTCAATACCCCGCTGCCCGCCACGTACTCGGCGATCTCTGCGGCGCCAGTCGGGCCGATGCCGCAGCGACCCAAGCCCAGCGAGGTGAGTTTGTTGCGCTGCCGCTCGACGCGCACGATGCCGAGGGCCGCCTCTCCGGTGAGGCTGTCAAAACCCCGTATCGTGTTGTCGCCCACATCCAAGGAGGTCAATACCCCGTTGCCCGCAATCAGCGAAGCGATCACGATGGCCGAGGCGGGTCCGAGGTCCTTGCGCGAGAAGTTGAGGGATGTGACCGGGTCGGTGCCGCGAAGCTTTGGCAGGTCGAGCTCGTGGCCCTCGAGGTTCAGCTTGGTCAGCACCCCGTTGACCGCGAGAGCGCCGCCGATCGCCTTGGCGCCCTCGTCGCCGATGTTGTTGCGATAGAGGTCGAGATTGGTCAGCACCCCGTTGCCCTGCAGCGCCTCGGCGATCGCGGCCGCGCCGGTGGAGCCGATCTTGTTGCCGCGCACATCCAAGGAGGTCAGCACCTCATTGACCGAGAGACCCGCCGCAATGACGGCAGCCGATCCGGGTCCGAGTTCCTTGTCCTTCAAATCGAGCGACGTCACCGCCTCCCGCCCATTGAGCTGCAGCGGGTTGAGCGGCATCGCCCCCTCCTCGCCCACACTCAGCGCGACGAGCGTGCGCGTCGTCCGCACCACGTCGAGCACCGCCTCCTGCACGCGGCGGCACGCCTTGCCCCAGTCAAGCGTCAGCGACGTCAGCGCCGACGGCTCCGACTCCATCCACGCGACCACCGTTCCCACCATTTCGCCATCGACCAGCTTCAGGTCGCCGTCGGAGTCCACGCCCGTGCTCACGACCCTCTCGCGCCCCTGGTAAATCACCTTAGCCCCGACCTCCGTGGACTCGCCCTCGACCTCGCTCGCCTTGATGTATCTGGTCTCGCCGCCAAGGCCGAACCCCGTCAAATCGACGCGGCTGGCCTGCAGCGGCAATACCGTATCCATCGCCGCGGCAAGCCCGCCGCCGCCGTGCTGCACCGTCGCCGCGAGCACCGCCGCGCGCTTCACCTTGAGGGCGTCGCCCACCGCCGCTTGGAAGCGCACGTCATCGTTGTACGCCTCAGCCTCGTCGCCGAGCGGCGCCTCGAGCCGCTCGTCCGCCGCGCCTCCAGCGTCCGCGCATCGCTCGAGGCCGAGTCGGACGCGCACAAGTTGCGACGCCTCCTCCGCTGCCTCCTCCGCCAACCCCCGGCGCACCTCGGCCGCCATCTGCGCGCCCATGTCGGTGAGCAGCTTCTTGCGCTTGCCCGCCACCTGCTCGAGCGTGAGCGAGGCCATGTTGATGGAGAAGCTGCACTGGACGACGAGCGTGCTGCCCTCCACTCCCGTCGAACGCACCTGCAGGTATCGAGAAGAGGAAGGAGGCGATGGAGGAGAAGAGCGGGGGAGGGAGGTCGGATGGTTGACGCACCTGCAGGCCCATGAGCGGCGGCAGCAGCGTCTCCTTTTCGTGCGGGTACTGCGAGAGCCACGAGATGTCGGCGCCGCGGTCGATCATGCCCATCACGAGCTCGAGCACCGTCGACGCCTTGCCCGCCGCGTAGTGCACTGCCTGCGCGCGGTCGGTGGTGGTCGACGAGAAGCCGTACTCGACGCCGCCGCGAAAGCCGAGCGCGTCCGGCTTGAAGAAGGCTTGCGGGAGCGTGGCGCCCGTCCAGCCGCGGTAGAGCGGCGTGATCCTCGTCAGCGGCGACAGCTTGACGATGATCGAGTTGATCGCGTGGATGGTGGTCGAGTACTGGTTGTGCCACGTCCAGCGCACCGCGGCCTCGCCTTTGCCTGCCGCCGTCGCAGCCCACTCGCCGAGGTGAAGCGTGCCGCACTTCTTCTGCAGAAAGGGCACCTGCTCCATCGAGGCGTACTCCAGCAGCACAGCACCGTCGGCGCCGCGCGCTGAGAAGAAGCGGAGGACGCCGTTATACTTCTCGTACATCGGCCCCGTGTACATTCGCCCGGCGATGATCTCCTCCAACGTGAGCGGCGCCTGCCCCGCCTCAACGAGCCTCGGGTTCATCTCGCCCGCCATCTTCTTCTGGTAGACAGAGAGCGGCTCCGCCCGACGGCACCACTCGCGGTGGGCCGTGCGGAAGTCGCCGCCGCGCTCGGCGTAGCGGCCGTTATCGACCACGGGCGCGACGACAAACTCCCACTCGAGCTTGGAGGTTGCGCCCTCGATGCCGTTGGAGGTGCCAAACGAAACGTCTGCATCCTTCTTCTCGCAGTGCTCCGTCTCCATGGCCTTGAAGAGCGAGCCCTCCACCATGAGCGGCGGCCCGATGAGCTTCTCGAGGCCTGCTCACAGGTCAGGGGACGGGGGCCGGCCGGTGAGAGTGGAAGAGTAGGGCAAAACAACTACTATCGTGCAGCACGCCTCCGTAAAACTGCTCGACGCCGCCGAAGCCCATCTCACCCTTGAACGCGTCGCCCTCCGCGGCGAACTTGGCGTTCAGCGCCGTCCCGGTCGCGGCGCTTTGGCCGCGCAGCTTCTCAATGGCGGACCAGAGGGGCGTAGCGAGTCCACTCAGCTTCACCGCCTCGAGCTTGCTCTCGAGGTCGGCAAGCGAGAGGTTGCACACGTACTTGAACGGGTCGGTGGTTCCGGCCGGCTCCTTCAGCGCCTCGGCCACCACCTCGGTGAGGGCGAGGGAGTCCACCCAGCCAGCGATACCCCACTGCGCGGCGGGCTCCGCGTCGACCTGAGAGGAGCAGAGAGAGCGAGGGGGTAAGGCGGCGGGGAGGGTGGCGAGGCGGCGGGGAAAGAAGGAGGCAGACGCGGACGCGGCGGCGGAGGAGAGGGAGGCGGCGGCGGACGCGGCGGCGGTGTGTGTGTGCGGGCGGTGGCGGTGGCGAAGGCGGCGGTGCGGGGAATGCGTCGGCCTTGCCGTCGGGCGAGGTGGCGGTGGCACTCGGCGTGCCAATGTTGTGGAGCTGGTCCTTGAGCGACTGGTTCTCGTCCTTGAGCGACTGGGTCTCGTCCTGCTTGTCGATGTCGGTCCCACCGCTGCCCGTGAGGGGCGGGCACGGCAGCGACAGCGGCGGGGGCGGTGGGGGCGGCGGGGGCGCACGCACGGCCACCGTCGCCGCCGCAAACGAGGCCGCCGCCCCCGTCGGCGCCGTGAACGCCGGCGCGATCGAAGCCGCCCCCGCATCGAGGTCGTCCTGGAGCGACTGGATCTCGTCCTGCTTGAGCGACTGGTTCTCGTCCTTGAGCGACTGGATCTCATCCTTGAGCGACCGGTTCTCGACCCTGAGCTTGCGCAGCTCCGTCTCGTTGTTCTTGGAGGCGGTGCAGCCCACTTGAGCATCTCCTGCACCGGGGAGAGCGCGACTGTGAGTAGGCATCGGATGGCGCCGGGGCGCGCGCGAGAGAGCCCACCAACAGCAGCGGCAGGGGCGGCAGCACGGAGGGGGTGGAACGGGGCGGTGGTAGAGGCGGTGCTGGCGGGTGGCGGGTGGCGAAGGCAGCTGGACGACCTGCTGTGTCGTCCTGGGGACCATCCTCTTCCTCTTCGGCGAAGAGATCAGCCGCTCTCGCTCCCCGGGGCTTGCCCCACGCAAGAGCTCGGGCGAGAACGGAGGTTGCGGTAGCGCCGCTCTTCGGCATCACGTACTACTCCTTGGGCGTCGGCTCTCCGGAGAGGTGGCGGCAGCGATGTGCTCAACAGCGGCTCTGCTCAACAGCGGCTCTGCTCAACAGCGGCTCCCTTACACGCTTTCGGGCACCCTGCTTTCGGGCTCCGTGCGTTGATTACATGTTAGGCTGTCACGCTCGAGAAGAATTTTACCACAAAACTCCCTCGCACAACACTGGACACAGGACTGCGCACGGGACTGGCGCGCACTGGCACTAACGCTCGAGAAGAAAATGACCTCCTGTACACCACCGCGCTGCCGCGAACCGTCGCCGATGGCTCCTGCGTGCTCCGCCTCCTGCGTGCGCACTAGCGAGAGGCCAGCGCAGCAGCGGCCAGGCGCCGGCGCGAGGAGGCCGCCCGGCAGCCTGCACAGGGGCAGGCGCAACGCAAAGACGAAAGAGGCGCGCGTGCAGAGGGAGGTCCGCGCCGTGGTGGAGTCGCTCGTTTCGGCGGTCGAGGGCGACGAGAGGGAGGTGCGTGGCGTCGTGCAGGGCCTGGTGGTCTCTCTCGCTGATTGGCAGTCAAAGTATCGGGCAGCCACTGGCACTGCCAGTGCGGCACTGCTCATTGTACATTGACAGAATGACAGTCATTAGCTAATCCTAATCGAAATTTTGACGAAATTCGTTGTCGCGGGGGAAGGTGACTGCACCAAAACCCGCGAAGAATTGAGAAGGGAACTTGAGATTGGCCTGCGCCGCATTTAGTTATGGTGTCCAGTGGCCGAATTGTGTCGGCGGGCCGAGTGTCGTTTCGCCTCTGTCGCTGGTCCGGGGATCTGGTCAGCGTGGTTGTGGGAGAGCCCCGCAATCGGCCTGCGCGGCGCGCGCGGGTCCATAGCTATGAATGAAACTCACGGCCGCAGCGTGGAGGGCGGTGCGTGACCAGGTCCTCATACTCATGCTGAAGGGCATGAACGTGTACGAGAATCCGGCGGAGTTCTTCACCATCTTCGCGCACAAGCTGTTCGAGACGGCGAGCGACGCCAAGCGGCACATCAACTTCAACTTGGTCAGCAGCCCCGTCGTCGCGCGGGAGGCGACGAGGTGCGCACGGCGCTCGCAGGAGCCCAGGCCCAACGGGCCGTGGGAACTGTCAGAGGTGAGGGGCGCGGGCGCAGGCTCGGGGACTGACGGTGACAGCGAGGACGAGGCGCACTCGCCGCACCGGACCGCCGACTACCTCGAGCCAGCGACGCCCTCGCCGACCACGCCACCGAACCTCTTCCAGCCCGGCCCGCGGGAGCCCGTCGCGGTGGTGGAGTTGCGGGTGCATGCGGGGCTGCAGCACTACAGCCCGGTGCCTCTCCCGTACGGGATGCGCGTGATCACCGTCTGGGCCGGCGAGCACGGCGCGCTGCACTTCTCGCTTGACGGGCGGATGTTCGTCACCGAGGCCGACGCCGGCCTGGACATAATGCGCGGCGACCAGGTCCTCGAGGTAGCGCCCTGGGTGTACGACCCAGAAAGGCGTGGGGAGAACCCCATCGCGCCGGAAATGGGGTGGGGCCTCGAGCCCCTCAGGGACCACAGGCGCTTGCCCGGCGCACGGCGCGCATGTGCGGTGCGTCGCCTGCGACAAGGCGGACCACCCGGGGTGGCCACTGGTGTGCGGATGCGATACTGCGAGCGAGCACGTGGGCCCTCGCATCGTCCTGCGCGACGATCGGGGGCGGCACACCACGTTCTGCATGGGCCCCCTGGCCACGCTGCACGGCCCCTGGTTCGCCGCCTTCTTCGAAGCGGTGCTGGCGCCGCTGCTCAACCTGCCGCGCGATTGTGACGGCCTTACGCTGCGCAGAGCGAGGGAGGACGCGCACGCGTCAGCGACAGGCACGCCTAGGAGGGCGGGCTACTCACAGGGCAGCTTCCGGCCCTATTCGCACTACGGCAACGTGCTCTACCGGGTCGAGCCCCGGGGTGCCGTGACGCGCGTGACGGCCTCATGCTCGGGCATCCGGGTCGGAGAGCCGGTCGACACACTGCTCTACTACGCGGTCGCGCCCCAGCCCGCGCGCCCTTGCTCAAGCTTCCCCGCGTGCGTGCGCCCCTCGACCCCGAACGGGACGCTCCGCCTGCCGTGCGCCATGTGCCAGTTCCACCTGCGCACCGCGCCGGAGACTTGGCTCGCGTGCGGGGCCTGCGCGCCGGGGCGCCTCAGCGAGCTGGATGAGTACACCACGGCCGCGCCCGCGACGCCGGCGGGAGCAGCCGGGCCGGACCTCGACAGCACGGCCCCGTTGCTAACGTCGGCGTTCCTGGAGCAGCTGCACAGATCTCAACCGTCCGAGGCGAGATGCCACGTCACCATCGAACCCGCGCTAATCGCTGCGCGCGAGAGCCTGGTGGGCCTCGCGAGGATTCGCCGCGGGCTCGTGCTTGGACGTGGGCAGCGCCCCCCGGGCTGCACCACCCTCATCACGGCGGGGATGGACGCCATCCTCGCAGGGCGGCGCGGCTGTTGCGACCACCAGGAGTGCCTGGACGCGCGTGAATACTTTGCCGCGTTTCGCCCGGGCGCGACGCGACCAGACCTTCGAGGGCTGCCCTTCAACACCAACGACTTCATCCCGTGCACGCGGGTGCAGGCGGCGTGCCAGGGCTTTGTCGCCCGGGCGGCGCAATGGGCGCAGCGCGACCACCAGAACCGCGAGGGCTACTGGGCAGCGGGGACGAGCGGCCACCCGTGGGCGTTCGCCGAGAGGCAGCTCATCGTGGCGGAGCATGGCGTCGTGGGAAGCAGCGCAGTGCCGAACTACCCCACTACTACCCCACAAACCCCCTCAGGTCCCTAGGCGGGACGCTGTCCGCTGCTGTCGCGGGGGAAGGTGACTGCACCAAAACCCGCGAAGAATTGAGAAGGGAACTTGAGATTGGCCTGCGCCGCATTTAGTTATGGTGTCCAGTGGCCGAATTGTGTCGGCGGGCCGAGTGTCGTTTCGCCTCTGTCGCTGGTCCGGGGATCTGGTCAGCGTGGTTGTGGGAGAGCCCCGCAATCGGCCTGCGCGGCGCGCGCGGGTCCATAGCTATGAATGAAACTACCCCTACAGCGAGTTCGCACGGAGCGAGCCCGGGGGTGGAACCCTACCCTCCAGTGGAGAGAGCAGCGTCCCTTCCAGTGGACGCGCCTCCTCCTGTTGGCCCCTTGCGAGAGGAGTCCTGGAGAAGCGCATCGCCATCGGAGGACGGTGTGATCAGCGACACAATCTCCGGGTCCGACGACCCGGACTGGCTCGAGCCGCACCCCCGGGGGACGCTCGGCCATAGTCAACTCCAAGAGTTAGATGTAGCGGCATGGGCTGCGGCATCGACCGAGGGTTTCCGATCGACGGGAGCCCTGAGGCGCGCGTCGACGGGAAGCGTCGAGGCGAGCCTTGCGTCCCACCGGCCCGACGGCTCGGGCGGACCCGACGAGGCGGACCCCTGGGGGTTAGAGTTCGAGGCCGACCACGGGTTTAGCTCGTGGGCATGGGCTGCGAGGGCGGCCGTAGGCGCCCCTTCGCGGGGAGCCCCAGAGAACGCACCGGCGGGAGACGCCGAGGCAAACCATACAACCATGGGGTCGGGCGACCCGCCGAGGGCATGGGCCCCCGAGGCACCGGACCGTGACGACAACGCGAGCGTCGCGGGCCAAGCCGGAGCCCGCACTGCAGGAACGCACGCTCCTGTGGGCATGCACGTGGCACGCGGTGCCAAGGAGGCCCTCGGCGCGGGTCACGATCACCGCCACGAGCCACGAGGCCACGACAGGCAGTGGTACCACGACGCGCGGGGGCACTCTGCGCCGTCGCCGGGCGACAAGGCGCACGACGCACCCGGCGAGGCTGTCCCCAAGGAGGAGCGGTTGCGGCTGCAGAGCCGAGCGTTCCTGACGCCAGCTGCCTTGGGCGGCGGCGTCCAGGCGGGCGCCGTGCCCGGGGCGCGTGCCCTCCGCACGCGCAAGCCCCCGGCGCTGCACGACACGTACAAGTACGCCGCACGGCGTGGCGCACCGACCCCACCGCAGCGGGCCGTGGGGGAGGGAGCAGACACGGATGGTGGTCTTCCCTCAGACAAGGGAGATCGCTACGTCGCCCTGGACGGCACGTCCCACAGGCCCGAGAGGCGGGCGGACCACACCGAGCTCGCGGAGATGCCAGCGGAGTTCGAGCGCACCCGCGCGCAGGTCCGAGCCCTGCGGGACAAGGCATGGGCACGAGCCCTCGAGCAGAGGGCAAGCGACCTCTTCGACGAGATGGAGAGCGACACCGAGCACCACGAGCTCTCCGTCATCGCCGCCGCCCTGGCGGCGGCGGCGGCCCGCCAGCGGGCCGCCGCCGGGGACGTTGGGGACCCCGCCGCAAACCCCGTGCACCACCCTTCCAGCGGGCGAGTCACCTGGCCCCGCGCGGCCGAGCAATCAGCGCCTTTGAGCGCGGCCGCGCGCACCGCCAGCAGGGAGACCGGCGGGCCGCTTTACGGCGCGGCGACCCCCGGTGGCGGCGGCCGGCCTCACCCTCACCCCGAGGCCGGCCCCCGCCGTGCGCCTCCCGCACCCCTCGGGCCTCAGTGCCACCATTCCGGCAACCCGCCCCGCGACATTCGTGCAGCGCGTTGATCGCACCGCTAATCACACGCACGAAGAAAGAACATCTGCCGACGCCTGTCCCTTCACCTCCCCTCCACACCTCCACCGCGGGAGTACACGGGATACGAATGCAGTGAAAACGGCCGACTACGGCCGAATACGGCGGAGTGCGTGCCCTCTCGAGCGCTGGTGGGAATTCAAGAGTCCGTGTTCCGCTTCTAGGGGCGAGAGCCGTCGAGACGCGTACGAGCTGGCCGTGCGACAGCGAGGAGAGGGGCGCCTGGTCACAGCGACTCTGCAGACTGACCACAGTGCGCCGCGTGGTGCGGTGTGGTGCGGTGTGCAGTGTGGTGTGCAGTGTGGTGTGCAGTGTGGTGTGTGTGAGGTGAGTGGTGGCGGCGGGCGCGTGTGAGAAGCTGGCCGTGCGACAGCGAAGAGAGGGGCGCATCGAATACAAATCGAATCGAATCGAATATGCCTCCAGCGCCGCAGGCCGTCGCAGCTCCTCCGGCAGCAGCGCCACAAACGACTCCCACGCCACGGGCGACTCGCCCTCGCACTTCATCGCCCCGCCGCCGCCGCCGCCGCCGCCGCCGCCGCCGCCCTCCTCTCCACTGCTGCCGGCGAGCTGTTCCCGCGCAAAGGCCGACACCAGCAGGCGACAGGCGCGGAGGCGGCTGGGCGCGTCCTGGTCGACCAGTGCGACCCGCACCGCTGGGCCTGTGGGAGATGCGGCCGAGATCTAGCCGAGATTCAACCGAGATGCAGCCGAGATATGATGAGCCGCCTCACCGCGCACGACTGCGCCCTCCGACGGCGACGCCTCGCCAGCGAGCAGGCGGAGCTGCATCGACTTGCCACAGCCTGACTCGCCGAGCACGCCGAGTCGCTGCCCGCGCCGCACGGCCCACGACTGTGGCGCGAGGACGAGGCGCTCGCCGAGGCGGAGCGAGACGCGGTCGAACGCGGCGACCACCTCTCCGCCCTCCGCGCCCGCGTCGCCGCCCTTCTCCTGCACGAGCTTGGCCCACCGCGTCATCACGGTGCGCCGCCACGCGCGGCGCTGCTCCGGAGTCATGCCGCTGTCAATCTCCTCATCCTCGTCCTCGTCCTCCTCCTGCCACTCGCCGAAGCCACGTGCGCCGCCGTCCGCGGAGCCAAAGCCGCGCCCGGTAGCGGCTGTCGGCACCGCCTCTGACCGGTCCTCCTCGGTCGCGACGACGGCGGCCCGGAGCGGTCCGAGAAGGCGCCGCGGTCCGAGATGATGAAGCTCAGTGTGGTAGCAGCGGGCGGGCGCGATGGCGATGAGCTGCAAGGCCGCCAGCCGCAGCGTCATGGCCAGGCCCAATGACCAGCCTTCGTTCGGCCGGGCATACGACGACCTCCGTACGTACGTTCCCAGGCGATCACGTACAGATTTTTACAACAAATAACAAAACCTAAACTCAAACCATAAATAAAGAAAACGGGCACCCAAACGAGGGGTGGGAGAAGGACAGGGTCCCCACCTGCACGAGCGGGATCTTCTAACCCCCCTCCCCCGGCCTGAGCAGCGACGCGTGGACGGCAGCCCCTTCGAGGTTAGCAGGCGAGCCAGTTCAGTCTCAACCTGCACAATGCCGCTGTCCCTTGCGCCTTAAGAATTCTCCGAAACACACGTGTCCGTTACTTCCCTTCACAAGACACGTGTGTTGCTACTCGCAATGCAGCCTCTGCTACCCATCTCCTCCCCGCTGCCCAAGCTCACCGCCGCAGACCACAAGGGCATCCCGCCGCTGGCGGCCCTCGACGAGGCGCTCGTCGCCGCCCTCCGCTCGGGCGCCATCAAGCTGCTCCGCGCCGAGTTCCTGCGCAGCGAGCTTTCCGAGGCGATGCTGCCCAAGCTCCTCCGCCGGCAAGCGCTGGAGCGGATGGAGGAGGAGCGACGCATCCGCATCTTCCTCACGCCGGAGGAGGCTGTTGCGGCGCTGCGCTCGCTGTGCCGCGAAGTCGCCGGGCTGACCTACGGCTGGGCCTCGCCGGACCACCCCGACGTGACTGGAGAGTATCTGGCGAACGTGCGGCGCTTCCTGCGCCACCCGCTCGGCGAGCACGTGACGGCCCTCTTCTGGGAGTGCGCCGCCGCCCCAGACCCACCCCAGACCTAGTGACTGCGCTGCGTGGGAGGACAGGCCTTCCCTCTGCGCCTATCCCTCACTTGACGCTTCTCTCACACTCTGCCGCCTCCCCCGCCCCCCCCGTGCGCCCCCCCTCCGCAGCTTCTCTTCGCTCCCGCAAAAGCCAAGGACGGCGGCAGAGGACGAGTTCTTCTATCAAGCCCTCAAGGTCCGCGCCGCCTTCTCCCCGCCGCCCTCTGCGCCCGCCGCTCTTCTACTCCCCACTCTCTCGCCCGCACACATGCATGCCCTTGCTTCTCCCCACGCCTCCCCTCTTCTCGCCCCTCCGCAGGTCATGGGCGACGTCTACGCCTCTCTCTTCGGCACGATCGTCATCCGCCACCGCTCCGTGCCAGCCCGCCCGGCGGAGCTGGACGGCGAGGTGGTCATCCTCGTCGAGAAGGGCGGCGGGCTCGACGGCGCCGGCGCCGAGGCCGAGCTGCGCAGTGCTCTCGGGGCGTTTGAGAACCCGCGCTACGAGGAGGGCCGGTGGCGCGTGCGCGTCCCAACGCACGCGGCGGCGGAGGAGGCGGTCGAGGAAGCCTCTGCAGCAGACGCGTTGCCGGGCGCGATCGCCGTCTTCCTCTTCTACAACAGCCGCCCTTACCTCGCTCGCGGGTGCGCACCCCCCCCCCTTCTCCCTCTATTCTACCCTTTCCTACCGCCCCCGCCGCCGCGATGCGGCGTGCGAGAGTCCCCAACCCGCTCTCAGAGGTGCCCCGCCAGCACACCACCACCACAGCTCTACTCTTCCGCTACTCCCCCCCGCCCCCCACCCCCACACCCCCACCCCCACCCCCTCGCCCCCCCCTCTCCGCTGGCAGGTGGACGACGTTTGAGGCGCTCGCCTACTTCCCAGGGCTGGGCAAGCTGCTGGAAGAGCGGCTGACGCCCAAGGTCGTCGAGATCGACGGCGACGGGCCCCGTGTGGCGGAGATGGAGGACCGCGCCGACGAGGGGATGGGGCCGCGTAACAAGCGCGTGATCGCCGCGATCGAGGCGGCCTCCTTCACGGGCAAGGGCGACAAGCCGGTGGTCGTCCAGCTGTACCGTGCCTACGCTACCAACGCGATGGCTCGCTCGGGCGAGGTGGTGAAGGGTACAACGCGGCGGGAGAGCGGGAGGGGCGCGGCGTCATGCGGTACGCCAACGGCAACGTTTACGAGGGCGAGTGGAAGGCGGGTAAGAAGGAGGGGCGCGGCGTCTACCGGTTCGCCGACGGCGGGGTCTACGACGGCGAGTGGAAGGCGGATAAGCAGGAGGGGCGCGGCGTCTTCCGGGCCGCTAACGGCAACGTTTACGACGGCGAGTGGAAGGCGGGCTTGTTCGAGGGGCGCGGCGTCTTCCGTTACCCTGACGGAGAGTTGTACGACGGCGAGTACAAGGCGGGTGAGAAGGAGGGGCGGGCTTCTTCAAGCAGAATGCCCCCGTCGGCGAGGGCGTCGGGTGGATGGCGGACGGGCAGGGAGCGGCGCGGCTGCGTGACGGGGAGGCGGTGGAGTACATCTCGCTGGAGGAGGCGCAGCCGACCTCCGAGCGGCTCGGGCTCCCCCTCCCCTCCCCGCTGCCCGGCGCGTGAGAGGCAGCACTCTTAGCGAGAGCACCCGTGGAGCACATGTTCTCTGTGCGAGAACCGAGCCGCGACCTATCTCATTTGAGTCGGCGGCGAAAGATCAAGGGGCACGAGATCTAACACAATAGCATCAAATTCTTTCCCGCACAGAAGGCCGGTGAGTGTGCCAGTCCGCGCCAGTCCGCGTTCTTTCCGCACAGGACGGCGCCCTGTTCCCGCTTGCATTGCACAGCACGGATATTGTCCTAATGCAGAGCGTAATCGACGACGTCTTTGCGGCTCTTCGCCCTCCCGAGGCGCCTCCAGCGTCCGCGGCAGCGCAGGCGCAGGCGCAGGCGCAGCCGGCGGCTGCGGCGGTGGGCGAAGAGGGCTACGGCTCGGACGAATCTGGATGGGGCTCGGACTATGAGTACGACGGCGGCGGAGCGGCCGGCGGAGCGGCCGGCAGTAGCTGTGCGAGCTGGGGCGACCTCCTTGCGCTGCCCGACTTTTTAGACAGCCTCGAGCCGCACGTGCTGAGCCGCTCGCAGATCGCGCCGCTCGCGCGGCTCAGCCGCGCCGTCCGCGACGCGCTCGCCGCGCACCCGCGACTCAAGTACCTCGGCCTCTTCCGGACCCACTTCGGCGCGCTGCACGGGTGCCGGCTCCACCCGCACCAGCTGCGCTCGCTGCGGGTAATGCACGCGGCCGAGGCGCCCGCGGGGTGGGAGTTTGGCGCGATGCGCGGCGGCATCCTCGCCGACGATCCCGGCCTCGGCAAGACGGTGACGATGCTCGCTCTCGTCCTCTCGACCGTCGGCACGCCCCACCCCCCACCCCGCTTCTCTCTGCGCAGCGGCCGTGTCCGAGACACGTCGCGGCCAGCTCCCTGCTAGGCACGCCGCCCGCACTGCCGCCCGTCTTTTGGGACTCGCGTGGCTGGCCGTTGCTGCGCACAAACCCTGCAGGGCTGCAGCAGCTTCTCAAGCTGACCAACTTTCTGCGCCGCCTCGGCTTCGAGCGCGGCTGGGCGAGTGGTCCCGAGCCGCCGCAGCTCCGCCGCCTCGCTGCGTTCGCAAACCGGCAGGGCGCGCCGGGCGACTACCCGACGATCGAGGCGTTTGAGACAGACGTGGAGGCGGTGGTGCGAGTGGCGGTGGAGAGGCGCGGCGGCGCTCGCGCGTCGATCGAGCAGGTGCGCCCTCTCACACCGCGCTACCGCTCATTTACGCGCACCGGGCCTTTGCACTTTGAATGCCGTGGGGAATGCCGTTGGGCTCAGTGTCTTTCTAGACGTGGAGTCGCGAGGGCTAGCCTGGCCTTTGCCCCACCACCTTGTGTGTGTGGAGAAGCCTACCTCCCCTACCTTACCCTACCACCGGACCCTACCAGGTGCGTGCGGTGCGCGAGCCTGTGCGCCTCCACCTGCTGGCCGTGCGGGAGGGGCTCGACCCGCGCCAGCGAGGCTTCAATAAGACGGCGCGCGCCTTCGTGCACGGCCGCCAGACGCTTCCTAGTCACCTCCTCGCTAGTCCTCTCCAAAGATACCTCCGAGGAGATACATGTACCTCCGAGATACTTCCGAGATACCTCCGAGACACTTCCGAGACACCTCCGAGACACCTCCGACACACCTCCGACACACCTTCGACACACCTCCGACACACCTCCGACACACCTCCGACACACCTCCGACACACCTCCGACACACCTCCGACACACCTCCGACACACCTCCGACACACCTCCGAGACACCTTCGACACACCTCCGAGACACCTCCGACACACCTTCGACACACCTCCGACACACCTCCGACACACCTCCGACACACCTCCGACACACCTCCGACACACCTCCGACACACCTCCGACACACCTCCGACACACCTCCGACACACCTCCGAGACACCTCCGAGACACCTTCGACACACCTCCGACACACCTCCGACACACCTCCGAGACACCTCCGAGACACCTCCGACACACCTCCGACACACCTCCGAGACACCTCCGAGACACCTTCGACACACCTCCGAGACACCTCCGACACACCTCCGACACACCTCCGAGACACCTCCGAGACACCTTCGACACACCTCCGAGACACCTTCGACACACCTCTCGAGACGCCTTCCAAGTTCCGAGCGACGCGCCCGCAGGCGCTCGGCAAGCGCGTGCAGATGGAGCGGCGGCTGATCGGCACGAGCGCCACCCTGATCATCGTCCCATCCTCGCTGCTCGAGCACTGGCACGAGCAGCTCTGCCGGTGACACGTCCACGACACGTCCACGACACGTCCACGACACGTCCGCGACATGTCCGCGACACGTTCGCGACATGTCCGCGACACGTCCGCGACACGTCCCGCAGGCACGTCGACCCCGCCGTGCTGCAGCTACGGCGGGGAGACGACGGCAGCCCTAGCTGCTGCGCGGTCTGGATCGACGGTCTCGGCGACTGGCAGGCCGCCGGCGGCTTCCGGCTCCCCTCCAAGCCAAAGGTGGACACCCGAGATTACCCGAGATTACCCGAGATTACCCGAGATTAGCCTCCAAGCCAAAGGTGGACACACACACGCGCGCGCGCACGCACACGCACGCACACGCACGCACACTCCTCGCACGCGTCACCCACGTGCACCGCCGCTGCACTCTCAATCGCCCGTGGCACCCGTCTCGGTGCAGCCTGGCCTGACCTCACCTCGCCTTTCCAAAGGTGGAGGCGTGGCCGCCGCTCCCCGACGAGTACCTGCTCGGCGCGTGCTCGATCGTCGTCACGACCTACGAGCGGTGCCAGTCCGAGTTCTTGCACAAGACGCGCGGCGGCGGGCCGCCGGGCGGCCTCAGCTCACTGATGCGGCTGCGCTGGCTCCGGCTGGTGGTTGACGAGGGGCACGAGCTTGGGGCAAACGAGGCGGCGGGCTGGAGCGACAAGGCGAATCGGTTCATCGCAACCCTGCCGGCCGAGCGGCGGTGGGTCATGTCGGGCGCGCCGGTCGGTTGCGGCGAGGAGGCCCTCCCCCATGACCCTGTCCTGAGCCCGCTCCGAAGCTTCCCGCAGGAACGCCGGTCGGTGCGGGCGAGCCCGCCAAGCAGCTGCAGCAGCTGCAGCGGCTGCTCGCCTTCCTCCGCGAGCCGACGTACGGCGCTCCGCTCCGCACCGCCTCGCCGTATGTCCACAGTGAGGGCGCCGACGAGGCCACCGCCGAGGCAGAGGGCGAGCGCGCATTCTCACGCGCCGTCGCCAAGCCCGCCGCAGCGGACGCTCGCCGGCGGGCGGCGGCGCGCGAGGTGCTCGTGCGCACGCTCAAGCCGCTGATGGTCAGACACACCAAGGTGTGTCGCCTCCGCGCAGATGCGGAACCCACACCCCCTGCCGCTCCAGCTGGCACTCGAGGCGGCATGTTGCTCGCCCGTACTCAGCTGCTTCACGCGCTGGTCGCGGTGTTCGGCAACCCTCACCTCCCGCGATGCCGCCCCCGAGACTACCCGAGATTGCCCGAGATTGCCCGAGATTGCCCGAGATTGCCCGAGATTGCCCGAGAGTTCCCGCGCGCGCACTCGCAGGCGGACCTCGCGCTGCCCGCGCCGGTGATGCTGCCCCTCTTCGTCGCCATCCTCCCGAAGCTGCCCGGCGAGGCGGGCGGCGCGGCGGGCCAGCGCGCGTACACATCGCGGGTGTGCGAGGGCGTGGCGAGGCGGGTGATCGAGGTGATGCAAGCGGCGCGGCGCGGGTGGAAGGAGGGGGCGGGCAGGCCACGGCCGAAGGCAGTCGTCTTCTCCGAGTTCGACAACGACCTCAGCCAGGTGAGCAGCCACCTGACGGGCACTCTCGGGCAATCTCGGTCAATCTCGGGTAATCTCGGGTAATCTCGGGGAATCTCTGCCAGGTGAGCAGCCACCTGACGCTAGCCCTCGGCAGCGGCGCCGTCGCTGAGCACTGGGGACCGTTCCGTTCCTCCGAGCTCGCGCGCTTCCGGCACAGCAAAGCGGCGCGTTCGAAGGGCCCCGAGATCCCCCGAGATTACCCGGGATTGCCCGAGGGTAGGCACAACAAGCAGACCTTCCGGCGCTGCCCTCGCTGCGGCTACGAGAACGAGCCGCAGGTGGAGCACGACGCGTGCGACCGCTTCCTCTTCCAGGTGACGCTGACGCCGCACGGGGGCGACCCGCTCGACGCGGAGGCGGACCCTTCCGCGGAGGAGTGGGCGGCGACGGCATCCGCCCCCCCTAACCCCTGACCGCTACACCCTACGACTACCCCCTACCCCTGACCGCTACACCCTAACGACTAACGACCAGCCCCTATCCCCACCCCCACCCCCTGCCCCCCTACCCCCCTACCCCCCTACCCCCCTACCCCCCTAGTGGCTCGTCCTACCCCCCTACCCCCCCCTTTCCCCCCTCCCCCCTCCCTAGTGGCTCGTCCTACCCCCCTACCCCCCTCCCCCCTCCCTAGTGGCTCGTCGAGGAGGAGCGCGTGCTCGTGCGTGAGGGCGGCGGCGGCGCGTACCGCCGCTGGCAGCTGCGCGACTTCGACACGTACCGCAACCCGGCCCTCCTCACCGCCGCCGTGCGGGAGGTGCGGCCGACTGCACGCTGCGGCACCCTCCACCCACGCCTCGACGTCTCCGCACGCCCTCGCCTTGTCTCGACAGGTCTGGATCGACGCGGGCCCGCTCGCGGGCAGCAAGCTGCCTCCGCCCCGCTGGCCGGCGGGCGCCGCCCCTCCTCCAGCCGGCGGGCCGGCGGGCGACATGCTGCCGGCCAAGCTGCGCGCGTGGGCAAAGTGCGGCGCGTGGCGGGCGCCGCAGCGCGCCTGCCCCCCCTGTTGGCTGGGGCGCTCGCCGCCGGTGCCGTTCGGCAGCGTGCCCGTGCTGCAGGGTGCCCTTCGGCCCTCCCCCCTCGGGCTGAGGAGAGGGCGCGAGAGGACCCGAGAGGGCCCGAGGCTAGGCGTCGCGTGGGAGGAGCGGCGCACCGACACGCACATCCTCACGCTGCGCGAGGACGGGAGCCACGGCCTCGACCTCTCCTTCAAAACGCACCTTCTGGGAGCCTCCTTCTCGAGCCTTCCTGGAGCTCTCCCGTAGGCCTGGACCTCTCCTTCGTCACGCACCTCTTCCTTGTCAACCCGATCGACGACGAGGTCGCGCAAGTCCGTCGTCGAGGTCGCCCGAGATGGGCGCCGAGATTCACCCCGAGATCGCCCGAGATGTAGGCGCGGCTCGCGCAGGTCGTCGCGCGCGCTCACCGGATGGGCGCCACCGCGCCGGTGCTGGTGGAGCCGATGCTGCTCTGGGACGACTAGGCCGGCTGGGCGGCGAGGGGCGGAAGCGTTGCGGTTGTGGGCTGGTTGGAGGCTGCGGACTGGCAGCTTTAAGACGACGTCGGGTTAGAGGTGGGCGCCGCGCGTGCAAGTTGCAGGGCCGCAGCCTCCAGCCATACATCACATCTGCTCTCGCTAGTCTTCCAGAACCCACGCTCGTGGAGTTGCGCATGGCGCTGAGTGTGTGTGCCAAGTGTCTGTCTCCACAAGCTCACGCGCCACGGGCACAGCTCGCAAAGCGTGGCCAGCCTTTTTATGTTTTCGGTGGTCCCCTTTTTGTGGAACGTGCAATCACGGCCCCGCCCCGCTCCTAGCTCCCGACGGCCTCGGAGGCTGCGATGAATGCGATCCGCTCCCTAGCGCTTATCCTGACGCCAACGCCGACGTGATGATGTCCGGTATGTGTGGCTCACTGGTGGACGTGGATCCCCGGAAGTGGCACTTCGGGAACTGGTGAGTGCACTTCGCGCTCGCCACCACACCCCGCCAGGACAGCGTCCCGTGCAGACCAATGGCTGGACAGCCGCGGACGAGTTCGAGCTGATCATGCGGCGCTGGCGTGCAACACTGGACCGCGGCAAAATGGGTGAGATCACCGTAGGCAAACGCAAAGCAGACGCGTGCAAAAAGCACTCCCACGGCTCAAGAAGTACCTTCAAGAGCGCATGCCGTCTCAGGTCGTCGAGGCCATCTGGAATGTCACCGCCGCGCAGCTCAGCCCCGATCCCGTGCGCAGTGCAGTGATGGAGTGCACGGACCCCGACAACAGCAAGCGCGCTGCGGCGCTGAAGGCGCGGACGTACCGGCGCGGAGATGGCGTCGACGACTCGGCCGGTACAGATGACGATATCTCGGCTGCTATCAACCAGTACCTCTCAACATGCGACCGGAGCAGGAGGGGCAGCACCGAGCCGTGGACAGAGCAAGAGGACCTTCTCCATGCCTTCTGGATCTCGCTGGTCGACCCTACCGCTCCGCTCAGATCGGCAGTCATCGGCTCGGGCCGAGGCGCGCATGCCATCGAGCTTCATCCGAGGGCTTCGGTGCAGAAAGGACGACCACCTCGTCCTCGCCAACCACAGTGTGGGCAGGGCGGGCTCAGATCTCCACGTTGCTCGCGTCCTCGGCGGTGATAAAGCCGAGGTTGACGAGATGGTTGAGAGCGCAGCTGTGGTGCGCCCACTTGCCCGCGTACGGCCCGACGCTGAGCCGGCAGATGCGGTCGGAGGTGGGGTTGATCCTGCCGCCGCAGACGTGGCAGGGCGAGGACATGCGAGCGGTCATGGCCATTGCAATGTGGGTGCAGTCGCGGGACCAGTGGCCCGCCCGGCCGCACCTGAAGCACCGCCCTCCGTTGCCGGCGTTTTGGGGCCCGGCAGGCGAGGCCGTGGCGGGAGTCGAGACGTGCGTCTGAGAGACAGACGTCTTCGCCATCTTGGGGACTGCCGAGGGCATCTCGGACTCAAATCGGCGTTTCGGCGACTCGGCGGCGAGTGCCAACGACTCCTGCTCCAGCATGGCTGCGTCACGGTACATCTGACTGAGCGCGATTGAACCAACGCCTTGCGACTGAGGCGGGATCTCCACGCCGTCGGTCCCGCCCAAGAGAGCGTCAAGCCACGCAGCATCGGGGGGGTCGCTCATAGTTCGTCGCCGATTTTAGGCGTCCGGCGGTGATCGGCTGTGATGGCGAAACGTCGGATCCTCTTTTCTAGCCGTCGGAGGGACTCCGTTTGCCGCGAGGGGTCTCCCTGGGGTGTCTCCCTTGGGGGTCTCCCTGGGGGGTCTCCCTGGGGGGTCTCCCTGGGGGGTCTCCCTGGGGGGTCTCCCTGGGGGGTCTCAATGGATGCTTGGGGGCTTCCATGGATGCTTGGGGGCTTCCATGGATGCTGGGGGGTGGGGGGTGGGGGGTGGGGGGCACCGAGGCGCAGCCCCGCCCGAAGGCCGCGCAACGATTTAGTCAAGGCTTTCCGATCGGCCAACTCTTCGGAAAAACAAAGAAAAAAAGCGTGAAGTCTGTTTTCTTTATCTCGCGATGTCTGCCCCGCCGCGCCGCTCGCGCAGCCTCGCCCCCGCCGCCACCGCCGCGCCCTCGCCGAGCACGCCGCCCACCCGCCTCCTCGACCTCCCCACGGACCTCCTCGTGCGCGTCGTCTCTCGCTGCGACCCCGCCGACATCGCTCGAGTCGCGGCCGTCTCGCTCCTCTTCCACGCCTCGCTTGCGCTGGAGGGCATCCGCTTGTGGGCGCAAGAGCGCGGCTACGAGCTGCCGGCGCAGCCAGAGGGCGAGGGCTGCGCCGTGCGGTGGCTGTGCTATTCGTCGCTGCTGCGCGAGTCCAACCCGCCGGCCAGGGCGGCGGCAGGCTTTCGGCACAGCCTCTTCATCGCCGGCGAGGGGCGGCTCTCGTCGTGCGGAAAGGCTGAGAGCTGGACGCCTCACGTGATTTTTCCAGGGCTCCTCGGGCACGGCGAGGGCGTGACGCGGCTCAACACGCCGACCCGCCTCCCGTCGACGCTGGGTGACGAGCGCGCCGTGAGCGTGTCTGCTGGAGATGGCCACAGCTTCGCTCACACCGCCGACGGCGCTGTCTGGAGCTGGGGCTTGGGATGGCAAGGCCAGCTGGGCCACGGCGACCAGCAGAATCAGCTGCAGCCCAAGAAGGTCGAGGCTTTGGCGGGCCAGCGCGTCGTCGCTGCGTCGGCTGCGGAAATGCACAGCCTCGCCCTCACCGCCGATGGCGCCGTCTGGAGCTGGGGCGGTGGAGGCTTAGGCAAGCTGGGCCACGGCGACACGCAGCGCCAGCTGCTGCCCAAGAAGGTCGAGGCCTTTGCTGACCAGCGCGTCGTCGCTGTGTCGGCTGGGGACTACCATAGCCTCGCCATCACCACTGACGGCGCCGTTTGGAGCTGGGGCCACGGAGGCCAAGGCCGGCTGGGCCACGGCGACCAGCAGAGCCAGCTGCTGCCGAAGAAGATCGAGGGCATCGCTGGCCTTCGCGTCGTCGCTGTGTCGGCTGGAGGCAGCTACAGCCTCGCCATCACCACCGACGGCGCCGTCTGGAGCTGGGGCTGGGACGGATACCATGGCCAGTTGGGCCACGGCGACGGCCACAACCAGCTGCTGCCCAAGAAGGTCGAGGCCTTGGCTGACCAGCGCGTCGTCGCTGCGTCGGCTGGATCCTGCCACAGCATCGCCCGCACGGCCGACGGAGCTGTCTGGAGCTGGGGCAATGGAGGCTACGGCAGGTTGGGCCACGGCGACACGCAGAGCCAGCTGCTGCCAATGAAGATCGAGGCCTTGGCGGGGCAACGCGTCGTCGCTGTGTCGGCGGGAGGCGGGCACAGCCTCGCCCTCGCCACCGACGGCGCCGTGTTTACCTGGGGCCAGGGCGAGGACGCCTGCCTAGGCCACGGGGAGGACCTGTCCAACCAGCTGCTGCCCAAGAAGGTCGAGACGTGGGCGCCGGGGCAATGAGGTATCGTCTCGAGCGGCTATCGCCCAGTGCCTAGAGCCTATAGTCGAGCCCGTCTCCTCTCGTCTCATCGCGCCCATTTTTTTTCACGATAACGGATCGCATTCTCCCGTCAAGCTGAGCGGACCGTAAAATTCTTTATTCCGCGCGCGCCATTCATGCCAACAGCGATTTGGTTGAGGGCTCTACGAGCGCTCCCATGCCTGGCCGACAAAAGCTGGCTGGCTCAGCCGCCTCCCGGCGCGGACGCGCTTCGACGGCGCCAGAGGCTGCGCCGCTCGCGCTGCCGAAAAAGATCGAGACAGCGGCGGTGAACGGCAAGGTGAGCGTGGTGCAGACGTGGCTCGCCGGGGACGGGCGGGTTGATGCGACGTGCGTGCGTGGCGGTGTGAGTGGCTTTACGCTCCTGCTGATCGCCGCCGCCAACGGTCACAAGCAGCTGGTCGAGGTTCTGCTGAAGGGCGGCGCGGAGGCGAACGCACAAAGTAGCAACGGCGATGCGGCGCTGATTGCCGCCGCCGACCAAGGCCACGTGCAGGTGGTCGAGACGCTTCTGCAGCACGGCGCGGAGATCAATCTTCAAGCCAGAGACGGCTGCACTGCGCTGATACTCGCCGCCGTCACGGGCCACGAGCGCGTGGTCGACTTGCTTCTGCGGCACGGGGCAGAGATCGACCTGCAGGACGGCAACGGCTACACTGCGCTCGCGAGCGCCGCCTTCTACGGCCACCCTGTCGTCGTGCTCCAGTTGCTGCGGGCGGGCGCAGACATGGCGCTGCGCACTGCGGACGGCCACACAGCGCTGCAGATCGCCAAGGAGAAGGGCCACACCGAGTGCGTCGCCGCTGTCAAGACGTTTCTCGGCGAGGTGGCGGCGGAGAGGCGCGACGCGGCGGCGGTCGAGGCGGGCGGCGCGGGGGCAGGCAGCGCTTCGGGCGGCAGCAGCGGGCCTGTTCCCGAGGACATCGGCGCGGCGGGCGGCGCAGGGGCGGACGGCGGTGCCGCCTCGGGCAAGGGGGCAGCGGCGGCACCTACTGCCGCGTCCTCTTCTGGCGGCGTGGAGAGCGGAACGGGCGAGGAGGCCGTCCCCGAGGAGGTCGTGGCGGCGGCTAAGCAAGGCGAAGAGGCGGCGGTGCTGGTGTGGCTCGACGGCGGCGGGCGGGTGGACGCGACTTTCACTCGTGCGGGTGTGAGCGGCATTACGCTGCTGATGTTCGCCGCCTTCTACGGCCACGAGCGGCTGGCCGCGACGCTGCTGCAGCACGGGGCGGAGATCAACCTGCAGGACAATGCCGGCTGGAACGCGCTGATGTTGGCCGCCCGACAAGGCCACGAGCGGGTGGTCGAGCTGCTGCTGCGGCACGGCGCAGAGATCAACCAGCAGAACAGCAGCGGCTTCACCGCGCTGATGTTCGCCGCTGTCAAGGGACACCCCGCCGCTCTCCACTGCCTGCTGCGGGCGGGCGCCGACGCGACGTTGAGCACGGAGTCTGGACGCACAGCGCTGCAACTTGCCAAGGAGAAGGGCCACACCGAGTGCGTGCGCGCCCTCGAGGAGCACGCGGCGGCCGTGGCAGCAGCCAAGAAGGCGGCAGAGAAGGCGGTGAAGGAGGCGGCGTGGGCTGCGGGGGCGGCGGAGAGGGCGGCGGAGAGGGCGGCGGCGGAGGCGGAGGCGGCGCGGCACGCCGAGGAGCTGCTGGCGGAGGTCGAGGCGGAGAAGCGCGGCAAGGGCAAGAAGGGGAAGAAGAAGAAGAAGGGCGGCGGGAGTGGCGGCGCTGGGTCGTCGCAGGATCCCGAGGCGGCGTCAGAGGCAGCTGCAGCCAAGCCCGCGAAGTTGGACAGGGAGGGGTTGATCAGGCTTCTCGAGACGCTCCACGAGGAGCGGATTCGGTACGGCATCACGGCGGAGACGTCGGTCGCGGGGTTGGCGGAGGCGTTGGGAGAGGAGGCCGAGGCGGCGAGTGAGGGAAGCGAGGAGGAGACGGCGGAGGCGGGTGAGGAGGCAGCCTTGGTGGCAGCGGAGGCGCGCCGGGAGGCGGAAGCCGAGGCCGACGCTCTGGCAGCGGCAGAGGAGGAGGCGGCGGCCGCGGCAGCGGAGGAGGAGGCGGCCGTTGCGACGGCGCAGGCGGCAGCAGCGGCAGGTGCAGCAGCGGCAGCAGCGGCGGCGGCAGAGGAAGCAGAGGAGGCAGCCGAGGCGGCGGTCGCTGCCGCCAAGGCGAGGCGCGCGTCAGCGGCCGCTGAGAGGGCCAAGGCGGAGGCGGCCTAGCCGCGCGAAAAAGGACGCTGTGCGCAGTGGCAACCGGGCGGGGGGCGGGGGGTGGGGGGGCGGGCGAGGGAGGGAGCGTACTGGAGGGAGTCTCTGGGGTCTGCGCGGTGGGTAGCTCTCTGGCCCGAGCGGTGGGTAGCTCTCTGGAGGGATTCTCTGGCGACGAGGGGGGTCCGGACCCGCGTTTGGGGGCGGGTGGTGCACCCTCCTGAGCCGCGGTCTGACAGCCTGACAGCAAACCCCGGACAGCGCCTGACAGTGCCCGACAGCCTGACAGCGCTGACAGCACTTTCTCTGCGATAGTCTGACAGCACGTGTCTGACAGCCTGATAGCAGAGTCTGACAGGCGAGGGGTCCCGTCGCTGTCAGGCGCTAACGTGACAGCCTGACAGCTGCCTAACAGCCCGACAGCACACAGTGGCCTGACAGCAGCGCTGACAGCCCGACAGCAGCACAGACCGTACACAGACCCCGTAGAGCCTCTTTCTTGTGCCCCATGAGGGTATAACAAAATTACATGCAAAGACATGTGAGTGTGATCCATGTAGTCATGGGATGGTCATGGGTCTCTCTCTCAACCGACAACCCTCCCGTCCCGCCACACCTCTGCGCGTCTGCGGGGACCCCTCTCTAGCACCGGCGGCTGTGCTACTACAAATGAAGCTACCAGCTAGCCTTCTGGGGCCCTACAGTCATATGCCTACGGCGTCTGGGTGGGGGTGGCCGCCGCCGTCTGTGCCGCCGCCGCCGCCTGCGCCTGCGCCGCCATATGCGCTCCCCAGGCGGCCGCCGCGGCGCCGGCGTGATCACGCCGTGTAGGAGGAGAGGCTGAGAGCATGTGTAGTAGAGTCCTGCTGGTCTCCTCTTGATAGTGTCATAAGTGTGGCTGGTGTGTGTCAGAGCCTGACAGCACCCCGACAGCACCACCTGACAGCACCTGACAGCAACAGCCCAACGTCTGACAGCAGCAGCAGCCTGACAGCTCTGACAGCTCCGACAGCGTCTGACAGCAACACCCGACAGCTCCGACAGCACCCGACAGCTACAGATCCCCTCGCCTGTCAGACACGCACCCGACAGCACCCGACAGCACTGACAGCACCTGACAGCTGGTCTGACAGAGGCACCTGACAGTGCCTGACAGCTGCCCGACAGACCGACAGATCACCTGACAGCACCTGACAGGTGACAGCCTGACAGCCAGGGCTCAGGCACCCTCCCCGGCTCGATGCCGGCGGGGCGAGCGCCCCGCCGCGACCGCGACGGTGCGACGAGGGCCAGTGAAAAACGGGCACATCATGTGTTCGTCAAGCGCGTCCAACTCTAATCCAGGCGCACGGCACATGTCTCAGTCACACTCTTGGACTCTCAGAACGACTCTCCCCGGTCGCGGTAAGCAGCAGCGCGATCCGCTCTATCTTCCGGCCTCCTCTCTATATTATGCATTCGCTCCCGGGACCCGGACCACCTCCGATCTCCCTGCTCAGATGCGCGCGCCGGCGGACCGTTGCATCGCCCGCCGGCGGCGGCCACCACGGCGACCAGGCGAGGGTCGCCTCGCCGGCCAGCCGCCCTGCTGCCTCCTCCACACCCTGCGCTCCCGCGCCCTCGGCCGCCCTCAACCTGCCCAAAGACATGCGAGAGGGCGAGGGCGGGTCCGATCACGATGCGGCTCCGCCGCCGAGCCCGCCGAGGCCGCCGAGGCCGCTCGGCAGCACCTCCACCCTCGGCTGGTTGACCTGCGCTGCAGCAGACGACGCGGCGGCCGCGGCGACCGCCGCAGCGACGCTCGCGGAGGGCGGCGCGGGCACGCCGGGCATGGCCGGCACGGTTGGCGCGGTGGCGTTGGCAAAGACCGCGGGGACTGGCGCGGGCGCGGGGGCGGAGTCCATCCCCTCGGCGGCGTCGGTGAGCTGCGCCAGGTAGCCCGTCGCCATCTGGCCGCCATTGGACGAGGCGGCAACCTCCTCTGCGGTCGCCGGCATCGGCGAGAAGGTGTGGTCTGCGCTGCTGGCCGAGAGATTGCTCGTCAGTGCGGGCATGTCGGAGCGCCCATTCTTGATGGGCTGCATTATCCCCGTCTGCTCCTTTTGCTGCCGCAGGAAGAGCTTCTGCGCGTGCGTGCGCACCTGGCAGGAGGGGGCGGGGGGGCTGTCTGAAGCGGCGGCGAGAGCGAGAGAGAGAGGGCGGGTGGGCGGCGCGTGGCGCGCTAGCGCCAACGGCCCTCGCCGCGCGGTGGACACTTCTCCGAACGGACCTGCGTCGGCGTGCGCGTGCCGACGTGCTGCGCGATGGATTTGACGTCCTTCCAGCCAAACCGCTGGACGGCCTCCATGAAGAGGCGATGCTCCTCGGGCGTCCAGTAGCGCGGCTGCGCGCGCGGGAGGGACCACCAGGCGTCACCGGCTCAGCGCGGGGGGGGCGGGGCGCGCGGGGGGGGGGGGGGGGGTGCCTACAGGGCGGAATGGCGCGCCCCGATTTTTTTCCGGCGCGGCTGGAAAGGCCCCCCCCCAAGGGGGGGGGATGGGGGGCGAACGCCACCACCGGGGGGCGGGGGAGGGGGGACAACACCCGGGAGGGGCGGCGGACGCGGCGCGGCACGGCGGGGCGGGAGGCGCGGCGGGCGTGGCGCGCCTGCTTCTGCGAGTCGTCCTCGGAGCGCTGCCGCTCGCGCTCGACTGCGGCGACTTTGGTCCGCAGGCGGTCAATCTCGGCCCACGCGCGCTGGAGCTCGTCCTCGAGCTGGACGATCCTGCGCTGCTGCTGCACGAGGAGGGAGCCGCGCAGCGACAGCTCCAGCTCCAGCTCCGCCTGCGCGCTCAGAGAGATGGACGACTGCTCCGCGCCGAGCTGCGGCTGCGTGCCGACTGCTGCGGCGCCGCCAACAGGGCAGATGCCTCCGGCGCCGGGCGCGGGCTGCGGCGCGCCGAGCGCCTGAGCTCCGGGAGCAGCCATATCGCCGACCTGGCTCCACGTCGCTTGCGCCATGGCTTGCATGGTGTCGCCCGGCACGCCGCAGAAGGGCGCAGGCGGCGACTGCGACGACGCTGGCACCGGCAGACCTGCGCCAGGCATCATCTGGCTGCTGCCTCGGCGCCCGGCCGGGTCCTGCGCGAGGCGGCGAGAGTTGTTCAGCACCAGAGGCGGGGCACGGTGTAGAGAAGTGCACAATGGGCTCAGCTCTTTCGCTGGATGCAAGGGTGCAACGAGATCACGCTCTCTGCGCCGCGCCGCGGGTGGAGTGCAGCGCGGCGAACTGGCTGCGCGGTGCTGCGCGGTGCTGCGCGCGCGCTCTAGACATTAACCCGAGGCGATTGGTGGGTGTTGGGATGCCACGCGTAACGGCAGAGTGGTTCGCTGGGGGATGCTCTCTCCGCTCCCACCTGCGTCTCGCTAGACCTGGCGTGATCAAGAAGAGAAAAAATCCCCCGAGCCGACGGCGCGCAAGAGCTTGATAGACTCGAGGGGCCAGGATACGCCGCGAGGAGGACGGAGTTGCGCAAGGCGAAAGAAGCCGCGAGAACAAGGGACCGGCAGGCGGCGGCGTCGCAGGACGAGGCAGAAGAGAACGACGCGACAGAGGAGGAAGTGACAAGGGAGAGACCGACGAGAGTGGGACGGCCGCGAGGTGGCATGAAGGTTGCAGCGAGAAGCGGCGAGAGACTGCGAAAAGAGATACGAAGAGGCAGACTCCCCAGGGTGGGCGACGGCTAGCGCACCACACTCCTCTCCTTAAAATCCCTGTGTGGTGGCGGCGTGCCGTTCTCCCATCCCTCCCTTGGGTTGTGCGTTTTCTTTCCTTCAAGCGGCCAAACGGTGGTCAGACGATCGGCGTCTAGCGCCGCCTCCGGACAAGAAAGACAAAAGTGCTCGCAAGTGCGATTTTTTTCTCTTGAGTCTTGTCGTGGAAGAGGCCTCGGCGCCTCGCAGCACGGATCCGAAGAAAGAGAAAGGATCCGTGATCCGAAGGACTGATGGTACAACACACAATTCTAGGCTCCCGCCCTCGGATTCCCACGCATGATCCATGGATTCGGGATCCCGGGCGCGAGCCTCTTCCACGCGCCCTTCATGCCCTGCGGCGGCGTCGTCCGCATCCGGTGCAGCCCGACCGCCTCGAGCATCGCCTCCTCGAGCAGCGAGCCGGGCGCGACGACGTGCTCCCGCCAGGTGCGCGCAAAGTCCTCCTTCATGCCGACGGTGTCTACCACCGCGTGCGTCGCCTCTGGCAGCGCCGCCGCCTCAGCTACCTTTTCGTTTTGCGCGTGGAGATATTGAGATCAAAGAAAGAAAAATGTTGGGCCCCAAAATCGTGAGGACAGATCTAGATCTACACTCTCCCTTTGAGTCAGACCTCTCGCTCTGTACTGACTCCCTTCCTCGGAGACACCACTCACCAGACACGCCGTGTGGAACACGCGCTATTCCTATTCGCTATTGGTATTGCCGGTGGGTTGAACTCTTCAACCATGAACATACAACATGTGTACTGTATCTCACTTTACAGTTGTGGTCGACCGCGGCGCGCGCCAGTGGCGCGCCGCTCAGAAGGACTCCCTTGTGGAGCACAAAGCGCCGGGTGGAGGGTGGTGTCCGACTTGTTCACCTTGCTGGTCATCGCCGCCAGCTGCTTAGACATCGCGACTCTGCCCGCTCGCTCGACCCTTTTGCCGCGAGAGAGCGCCGGCCACGTGTAAGAGGTGGCTGGCGCCCTGAGGCGGCGATTGGTGGGGTCAGGCAGCGTGCGGGGCTGAGTCTTACTCGTCGGTGCTGGGGCCAGATCCCAGCGCAGAACCCTGCAACGCTGGCATATACAGACACAACAAGACTAACCCTAACTCTAATCCTAATCTCCTAATCCTAACCCGAACCCGAACCCGAACCTTAACCCTAACCCTACCAACCCCCCAACTCCACACCGCAAATTTGAAAGATCTTGATGCAAATCAGGACCGACCCGCGACCGCAAATTCCTTCCAAATTTTTGCAGGCGCTCTGCGGACTGCGCCTGCAGATTTTGAAATAAATTCGACAAAATCGGTACCTGGGGGGCTGGGCCAAACCTCGCTCCTCGGGTTCCAAAAAGCCTGAGAGCTAAAACCTAAAAGCGCCGGCGGCGCCCCTCGCCCGCGACGCGACGGCTACGTTGGAGTGAGGAGCAGGCCGCTCCGCAGTCATTCCTGTCTAGTCCGATTTGTAAGAACCCGCTGCCCCCAGGGCCTGTCCAAATAAGACAGGCTCCCTCGCTGTGTACACAGGGGTTGTACGAAGAGATTAGGAGCAGCAGGGACCCGAGGGACCATGTGGAAGACGGCTAGTGCTAGTCCCCCACCGGGAGGACGACCCCGGCTAGTCGCCGACCACACCCACAAAGAACCCTGCACAAAGATCGCAAGGGCGGGGGCCTGTTCCTTTTTACCCATCTCACAGTAGAGAGGTGTCCGTTTTTATTTATTTATTTACACAGGGGTTGAAGCTCACTCCATGGCTCACTCACACCAGCCTCTGCACATCGATGGTCCTCCCCTCCTGCCCCTCCTCACTCGGCTCCACTCGCTTCCAGGTCCAGATGGCCGGCCGTGGCTTCCCGAGGCCCTGCAGCTCGATGACGCGCAACCTCCGCTCCACGGGAGCTCCATATGCCCCGACCCCGGCATAGCCCGCGTAGCAGAGGGCCGGCAGCGCGTGCGACTCCACGCAATAGTCGTTGGTGTGGTCGTGGCCCGCAAAGATGCCGAGCACGCCCTGTGCGCCAAGGGCCTCGGTCCATCCGTCGTCCGCCCACGTCGACGACACTGGCTCCAGCGCGTTGCCAACCGGCCTCGTCGGGCGGCCCTCCTCCGCGAACTCGGGCGTCGGCATGTGCACAAAGGCGAGCGCCTTGACGGGGTCTCGGACGGAGAGGTCGTGGAAGCGCTCTCTGTCACGGAGGGACCGGCAGGTGAGCTTGTGTTGGGCGAGGAGGCGCGTGTCATATGGACCGGCAGGTGAGCTTGTGTTGGGCGAGGAGCCGCGTGGCTGGACGAGCGCACCGCTGCCTGGCGCGGCCCTCCCAGTCCCGCTCCTCGAGCCAGTCAAAGGCCCAGAGCCGGAAGAGGCGCTTACCTTGCCTGTCGGTGAGGTCGAGGAAACGGCCGCCCTCCACCTGGACGCCGAGCGCTCCCGCCAGCCTGGATGAGGCCTCCACCTCACCCCTATTGTCGTGGTTGCCACTGAGGGCCAGGAAGGGCCTCCCCGCCGCCCGAAGGGTTGCAAGCATGGCCCGCCGGAGCTGGACCGCATTGGCATCCAGCTGATCGCCGCTGAATACCACCAAGTCGGGCTGCTCCCCTTTGACAGCCTCGCGGATGAAGCTGTGTGTGGCGGCGTCGGTGGCGTCCCCGAGGCAGTGAGTGTCGCTGACCTGCAGAATACGGAAGCGGGTCGTGTTGACGGCGAGCAGGCCGGACGGCACCGGCAGGGCGACGGCAGCAATCAGCCACGCCACAGCCATGCCCAGTGAGACTACTGTTGCGGTTGCAGACGGCTCGGCTTTGGCTCGCCCTGCTGACCTGTGACCTCCTTTGAACGATGACACGTGGAACTTCTTGCGTTGCATTAGAATTATTGATTTCTTTAATTTAATTATTAGTATCGCAAGAGAGCGCCGCCGACCGCGGGACTACGGGAGGCCATAGACCTACAAAGCCGTACCCAGACCCCGTCATCAGGATGGATGGTTGGTCCGTCTCGACGCACGACGGACTCGATCGAGCCGAGGAAGGAAGGACGAGGCCGGCCAAGCAAAAATAGAATTTCAGCCGCCACGGAAAACTCCCTCGCGCAAGCCGGCCCGACCCCCCGGGGAGGGGAGGCGACACGACCCAACGCCGCCTCAGGAGCCGACTGTAGCGCGTGCTCCATCACCTGGGAGGTAGTGTGGGTGGAGGCACACAACAACAACATGTACATGTCCTCACTTTGATCTTTGTTCTGGTTCGAAATGTGCAAATAGCGATAAGAACTCAGAAACTGGATTGTCGAAACGAATGGTGGGCTCGAACGGGCTCGAAGAGGCCGGCCGAGTGCATTGTTCAGACCCTTCAGCCCGCATAGGGTTGTGCTCGAACATGCCGGGCACGTAAGTGGTGACTGCCATATAGGGTGCAAGGTTTGGCAGCGCACAAGTTGGCGGTGCCATGATGTCCGACGCTGTCGTGTCGATGGTGGTGTCGGCCTCGGCGATGCGAGGCCGTTCTGGCCGGTGGAGAAGAGGAGAAGCCATACTCGAAGCGGTCCCGCCATAGCTCCCGAATAGGAGCAAGAGGCCAGGCAGGGGCCGCATCGGAGCGAAGAGTGCAATATACGTTTTACCCAAAACCGAAACGGAACACGAATCTCCAAACCAAAAAGGGATGAAATCCCTTATGGATATAGTCGCCCAATTATCTCAGGAATATAGTGTGAATGCCCGGGAACACACCTTACCTCTGCCCCCCCCCCCCCTCCCTCTGCCTCCCATAGGGCAGGATAGCACTAGCATTCCTGGTCTGCAACTTAAAGAAGAAATCTGAGTTCGGAGTATGGGATTGCATGCAATCGGACTGCAAATCATTGATTGCTCCCGAGCTGAGACCTGACTGATTAAATTTGGATTGCGATTTGCAAATTGCAATTCCACTGGATTGCAATCGGATTGACTCTCGGGATTGCCCCCGCCGCGAGTTTTTTTTTCACCCACCCGAAGAAGAAATCCAGCCCGCCTGCATTACGCGTCATCACGTCACGTCACGTCACTGGTACTCCCCTACCCCCACGTGACCCGACACTGCTGTGAATACGTCCCGAACCCATACTGTGACCTGGTAGCATATGCGCCGAGTGCGCACACTGGGCCCACATAGATGTGACCCGCCCACTCGAGTGCGGCGACCGATGCTAGTGCTTGAGAGAAGACACCACAAACGCGGCACGGCCCGCGTTTTGGATGTCTCGGAGATTCTGTCTTAGCACACATAGTGAGTCATTCGGAGTCATTCGATGGCCAGAGTGCGATTGTGTGTGTGCGGGAGTTGGTTGTCAGCGAATAAAGTAGAGCCGTGTAAAAATAGACTTATAATTCATGGACCATGCCGGACACGCACGAACGTCGGCACGGCGGCACAGAGATCAGCCAATCTTCTCCAGGCAAGCCTCCACCTCCAGCACGCTCTCCACCGTGAAAGTCGGGCTCGGCTGGCCGGCCGGCACGGCGGAGAGGTGGCCGTGCATCAGCGACCCCTGCGCGCCGGTCTCCGGCGGCTCCAGAGGCGGCCGCACCCAGACTGTGGCAAGCAAGCTGGCGTTGATGCCGCCGGCCACATCGGCGGCGTACGAGTCTCCCACCATGAGGGTGGCGCTCCTAGGGTTGGCGCCGGCAGGGATGAGCGTGAGGGTGAGGGTGAGGGTGAGGGTGAGGGTGAGGGTGAGGGCGAGGGTGAGGGCTGGGACGGGTGCGCGGGTGAGGGCCGGGAGAGGTGCCGACTACAGGGGTGGCGCTCCCGTCGGGCTCCCCGAGCGCGGCACACGCGACGCGGAAGATCGAGGCGTGCGGCTTCTGCTCTGCGTGCTCGCCTAACGGACCACACCCGCCCATCAGAGGGCGAGCGCGTGCGACCGTGGCCGTGGACGCGTCTCCGGCGCCGGCGATGATGACCCGCTCCTCTCCAAAGAGGCTGCCCGCACCGCAAGCAGCCGTCTTTGCCCGCTGCACGTCTGCGTGGCCGTTGGTCAGCACGCCCGTCTTGTAGCCGGCGGACTGAAGTCGTCGCACCATCGCGTCCACGTCGTCCGCAAAGCGAAAGCTGCTCAGCCGCTCAGACGACCAGGCCTCGTACGCCTGCCTTGCCGCCGGCGAGGCGCCGGCGCGCCCGTCGCTGCTGCTGCCACTCAAGGCGCGCTCCCAGAGGCCGGTGCGCCAGGCAGGCACGTCCAGCCCAGAAGGCTCCGGCGGGAACGGCTCTGCCTTGAGCAACTCGGAAAAGCGGGCGGCCACGACCGCCGGCAGCTCGTCGCCGCTCGCGAGCGCCGCCGCGTGCAGGATGGCGGCGCGGTCGATCTTCGAGGTCGGGACAAGCGTGTCGTCGAGGTCGAAGATAACCGCGCGGCAGCGGCGGAGCGACCTCATTGCCGTCGGCCGACGGTCTACCCCCTGGCCCCTAAGTTGTACAACACATCTACTCGAGTACGTACTTTTAGCTTACTGGGAGAAAAGAGAGAGGGTCTCTCTCTCTCGAGTATGGTCCGACACATCTACTCGAGTAAAGTGTTAAACAGCACGCTGGCAAGACAAGGGCGCGGACTGGCGCGGACTGGCACGCACACCGGCTCACCACCGGAGCCGCCTAAGCGACTCCGTTAAGAACGGCAATGGCCAATGCACTCCGCACCATGCACAATGCCGCTCTCCCCGCACGCTAGCTCGTTCACCGTCTGCCACGCCACAGCGGTGTGGAGGACGACTGACAAACGCTGCATTTGCAGGCCGTGCCAATTCTTGGTTGTCCTTGTGACCTCGTCCAGGTGTGCTGAGCATGTGAAAGTTTGTTGCTCAGCTGGTTCGCCGCCTCCCTCAGGGAGCTGCGGACCTCCTTTCCAAAGCCTCCGAAGCTCTCGAAGTCGAACAAGCGCAGATCGCAATCCTGCTCCCGCGCAAAGCGGTAATCGCCATCCAGCTGCATGAGCGGCCTCTTGGGGGCATCCGCGTCCTCTCCCTCCCCTACCTCCCCCGCCTCCGCCTCCTCCTCCTCCTCCTCCTCCTCCGCCACCCGCCGCTGCCGTCGCTCTCGACGGCGAGTACTTGCCGCGCCCTTTGACCAGATTGAGCAGCCCGGGCTCCGTGTTGCCGAAGCGAACATACGCCCCCTTCCAGCCGAGCTCTCCGTCGCCGGCCGCGTCCTTGCCCTTGCTCGCAAGCGAGCTCGTGAGCTTCAAATCGGCAACAAGGCGCCTGTGCCCCTTGCCGATGTTTGCCGCCGCCAGCCCACGTCAGATTGTTTGGGATTACTGTAACTGAGGTGTGCAGTCGGCTCCATCTCGATGATCATGCCCCACGCCGAGCGGAGGGTCTTGACCAGTCGCTTGAGTAGGAATTTGTATCTTGTAGCATGCTTCGACCGAGGGTTAACCATCGCGGCGTCGCCGAGGATGTCGTGCAGCTGGCCGTTGGGTGCCCTCTTGCCTGCCTCCGCCGCCTGGCAGGCGACATCGAGGGGGAGCCCGAGGCGGCGCTGAACGGTGACGCGCATCGCCCAGGACTCCATCTTCATATCATCACGCATGGGGATGGCGTTGAGGAAGGCGCCGGCCCCTGGTTGGCTGACGGCGACGAAGCGGATCGCCTCTCGCCAGCATTTGTGGTTCTTGCGCCCTCCGACCTTCTTGCGTTTGGAGGGCGCCTTGCGGCCGCCGCTGCGAAGCGCCTGCCCTCTTTGGTAAGCTCTTCGGCAAGGGCGAGAGTTAGAGTGGTGCACGCCAGAGGTGTACCGTCGCTGCGCCTGGTGCAGGTACTCGTTGGTGGACGAGAACTGGGCGAGGGGAAGCAGCTCCGCAGCCGGCGTCAGCCCCTGCGGGAAGAAGCGGAACCTCGGCTCCGCCTTCGCCTCGTTGGTCGCATTGCCCGGGCTCACCACCTCCCGGCACTCGACCCACTTCCGCCAATCCCGCTGGCACTTGTCGGTAAGGTCGTGGTTGCTGACGAGCTGCGTGTGCGCCTCTCGCAGCTCGTCGAAACACTCTCCGGGCGCGGTCGAGACGTCGAGGTCGGCGCGGAGAAAGAGAGAAAAAAAACCGGGGGGGGGGGGGGGTACCGAACTTAAGGTAAGGTAGCTTGAGTTAGGGAGCCCTTTTCCTCTTCCGAACTCCTGTTCTAATGTACCTAACTCCTGCTACCCACCTCTCGGTCCAGCCGGACCGGCACATACGGGCCCCGCGGCCCGTACCACTGAGGCATCTCCCTCCTACGCTACGAGCACCTACCCTCGAGTACCAGTGCCTACGCGAGCGCTCTGCATCTCTACAAACTGCTCTCTCGTCCATCCACGGACAAAAAAGAAAAACATGGAGGTTCCCTACTTTTCCCCATCGATACCGAATTCGATGCTCCTCGCTGCTGCCCACGCCGTGTCCGGCTTCCACGTGGGATCGCACGTGACGTCTGTCGCTGCCCAAGCCGTGACGTCTGTCGCTGCCCAAGCCGGCGCTCTGCGCTCGCTGCATCGGTTGTGTCTGGCAGAGACGTCCAGCGGAGTGGACGTCTCGTTGGAGCCGACGTCAGCCGGCGCGGACTGCGGCTGCGCAGAGCCGCAGGGCGTGGTGATGAATGACGTCCGCGTGACGGGCCGCACGCTACGCAGTATGGTGCTCGCGAACGCCGACGGCAACCGCGAGCCTGTGTGCAGCGCGATTGGCGACGAGGGCAAGGCGGTGGTGATCTTCCTCCGCCACCTCGGGTGACCGCTGTGCTGGGACTACGCGCTCAACTGGCAGCGCGAGACGCCGCGTCTCGCCGCCGCCGGCGTCGCGGGTCCGCTCTTCATCTCTGTCGGCCGTCCCGACCAGCTCAAGCAGTTCCTCGAGGTCAACCCGGAGCTCACGGGCGCAAAGGCTCTGATCGACGACTCGCCCGACTTTGCCGGCTACAGGGCGGCCGGCTTCAACCTCAAGCTAGGGGAAAAGCAGCTCGAGAAGCCGCCGGACTTCAAGCCGCCCAAGGCCATGGGGATGGGCAAATGGATGACCTACCTCAAGAATGTGGGCTCGCTCTCGCCCGTGCCCAAGGGCATGAAGTTTGGCGAGTTCCCCGAGGGCGTCAAGGTGCTGGGCGGCACGTACGCGATCGACGGCGACGAGGTGCTCTTCGCGCACAGCGACGAGGTGCCGGGCGCCACGCCCAATATCGAGGAGGTGCTGGCGGCAGCCGGGGCAGCCTGAGCAGTCCTCTGGCCGCGTGCCGATCTCCCTCCTTTGCTCGAGCATGACGCCGTCGCCTCCACGCGGGAAACCTCTTCCCCGCCTGGCGACGGCCGAAGGACGAGCGAGCAAAAGGAGGTGCGCGGCGCGCGGCATTGCACACGTGATGTTCTGCACATGCGCGAGCCGTGACTGCGAGTTAGGTAAGGTAAGGTAAGGCGTAAGCGGTAAGGTAAAGCAAACTTCTCCACCCCCGTGTCACTGGGTGTGGGACACTGATCTCTCTTCACACTGTGCACACGACACACCGCGTGACACAAGAGCGTCAGAGGAGAAATTAATCAGCTGAAGACAACATCCCGCCAGAGTCGCCAGACTATCCCGGATCCTGCTGAACAAGTTCCTCTTGTAGCTCGACCTCGGTTTGTTATGACCCCCCCCGATGAACACACCAGTGAGGGTGGGCGAGACGATGGAGGGGTCCCGTAGCATGCGGAATCGACCCTATCCAGTGCTCAAGTGCTCAAGCAAGCGCCAGCTGTCCGAGGAGGCCACCGGCCAAAAGCGCATGTCTTGAAGGTCCGATACTGGAAGCCCATCCTGCCCCTCCGCCACCCGCCCCTCCGCCACCCGCCCCTCCGCCGCCCTCGCCGCCGCCGCCCTCCACCTCGCCCTCGCCGCCGCCACCCTCGGATTTCTTTTTTGGCGACCTAACGCGAGCCATTTCAGATAGCTGGATCGGGCTCCAGCTCGCGCGGCAACGCATCGAGCGCCGTCTTGCCCCGACCGTAGCGGGGTTTCCTATAAATAAATAAATAGAGCAGTCATCTCCAGGGAGCGGGGTTTCCTAAAAAAGAAAGAAAGAAAACACACACGCCAAACGAGGGATGGGACGAGGACAGGGTCCCCACCTGCACGAGCAGGATTTACAAAGAACGATCAGGGGGACAGGTTTCCTGCTGGTGACGGTGGCCCGACGAGTTTTTCTTCTTTCTGTATCGTCATCAAGGGGGAAGTCGAGAGTTGTCGAGAAGCGCGCTGCAACGCAGCCACAGAAACACATCATGCAGTCCGCACTCAAGCTCGCGCGACGGCCGGCGGCTGCCCTCTCGAGGCGCGGCGTGCGCAACGCGGGCAGCCTGACCATGGACGTCCACCCGTCTGGCGTCGCGCTCATAAAGATCGACTGCCCGAACGCAAAGCAGAACACCATGTCAAAGGAGCTGCTCGAGGAGTTTGAGGAGATCACGTCGCGGATCGAGAAGGACGCAGCGGTCAAGGCGGTCGTGCTCATGTCCTCCAAGCCGGGCTCCTTTGTCGCGGGCGCCGACATCAAGCAGATTGCTGCGCTCGGCGACGCGCCTCCGGAGGTGCTCGCAGAGGCGTCCGGCATGGGCCAGGCGGCGCTGGACAAGCTCGAGTCGATGCAGAAGTCGAAGCCGTGGGTCGCGGCGATCGACGGCCCCGCGCTCGGCGGCGGCCTCGAGATTGCGCTCGCCTGCTCGCACCGCGTCGCCACCTCGTCGCCTAAGACCATCCTTGGCCTGCCCGAGGCGCGTTCGCCGCCGAAGCCTCTCTCACCACCTTCCCAAAATATTCCCGCCACCCCGACTGTGCCTCCCACCACCCTCCCACCACCCTCCCACCACCCTCCCACCACCCTCCCACCACCCGCCCACCACCCTCCCACCACCCTCCACCCCACCACCCGCCCACCACCCGTGCGCCCTCGGCCCCGCGCGCGCTCAGCTGCGTCAGCCTCTGCTCTGGCAGGTCATGCTTGGGTTGCTGCCCGGGGCAGGCGGCACGCAGCGGCTGCCTCGGCTGGTCGGCGCGCAGACGGCGATCCAGATGATGCTCACCGGGCAGCAGGTCAAGCCCGACAAGGCCAAGAAGATGGGCCTCGTCGACGCGGTCGTGGACCCCAACGCGCTCGAGCGGTCGGCGATCGCCACTGCGCTCGACGCCGCATCCGGCAAGACGAAGCCGCGCCAGCGCAAGCTCGGCTGGATGGACTGGTTCCTCGAGAAGACGCCGCCAGGCCGCAAGCTGCTCTTCGACCAGGCGACCAAGGCGATGCTCAAGCAGACGAAGGGCAACTACCCGGCGCCGCCCGCGATCCTCGAGTGCGCAGACGGCGGGGCGACGGGAACTGCAAGAGTCACCATGAATGATCATGACTAGGCCCCGCCCGCGATCCTCGAGTGTGCGAAGGCGGGCCTCGAGGCGGGGCACACGGCAGGCTCCACCGTCGAGCGGCAGCTCTTCGGCAAGCTCGCCGCGACGTCTGAGTCCGCCGCGCTGCGCGGCATCTTCTTCGGCGCGACCGCCGCCAAGAAGAACCCGTTCGGCAAACCCGACAAGAAGGCGAGACGCTTCCTAGACACCTCCTAGACACCCCCTAGACACCCCCTAGACACCCCCTAGACACCCCCTAGACCCCGTCCGGCAAGCCCGACAAGAAGGTGGGCAGATCTGGGGAGAGATGGAGAGATCTGGGGAGAGATGGAGATCACCCTTTCGGCAAGCCCGTCGCCAGTCGTGTAGTGCCTCTCCCTCTCCTCTACGGCCGCTCTACCCCTCTCAACAGGTGGAGACGATTGGCGTCCTCGGCGCCGGGCTCATGGGCGCGGGCATCGCGGAGGTGTCGATCGGCAAGAACTTGCGCGTGCTGATGAAGGACAAGGACCAGGCGGGCCTCTTTCGCGCGGGGAGGACGTGATCTCCCCACATCTCCCCACATCTCCCCACATCTCCCCCTCTTCCAGGCGGGCCTCTCGCGCGGTGAGGACATGATCCTCAAGTCGCTCGGCGCCAAGCTGAAGAAGAAGCGCCTCACCACCTACACGCACGACGCGCAGGCCTCGCGGCTCACCGACGGCTCGATCTCCCCCCTATCTCCCCCACATCTTCCCCACATCTCCGCAGGCCTCGCGGCTCGTCGGGCTCACCGACGCCTCGCCCGCGTGGAAGAAGCACTTTGCGGGCGCTGACATGGTCATCGAGGCGGTCTTCGAGGAGATGTCGGTCAAGCACAAGGTGGTCTCACACACCGGCCTTGCACTTTGAATGCCGCGGGGCTCCTGTCGTCTAGACGTGGAGTCGCGAGGGCCTAGCCTGGCCCCTTGCCCCACCACCTCGTGTGTGTGGAGAGGCTCACCTTTTCCTCGCCGTGCCCCACTAGGTGGTGCGCGAGATGGAGGCCATCGTCGGCCCGCACTGCATCATCGCGTCAAACACGTCTACCCTGCCGATCGGCGAGATCGCGTCGGTCGCGCAGCGGCCGGAGAACATCGTGGGCATGCACTACTTTTCGCCCGTGCCAAAGATGCCGCTGCTCGAGGTCATCACGCACGACAAGACCGCGCCCGCCGTCGCCGCTGCCGCCGTCGAGGTTGGCATCCAGCAGGGCGAGACAGCCTAGAAGCGGAATATGTGTTCTTGTATTCCAACTAGCATTGTTCCGTACCCCTCGTCTTCACGCGGTGCTCTGAACACACTGCACGATACCGTCATCCCGCCCCGAGGTTGGCGCACTCAGCACGTAGGCAAGACGGTGATCGCGGTCAAGGACGTGCCCGGCTTCTACGTGAACCGCTGCCTCGGCCCCTTCCTCACGGAGGCGATGGCGCTCACGCAGCAGGGCGCCGACCCGCTCGCGATCAACTCGGCGCTGCTCGACTTTGGGATGCCCGTCGGCGGCGTGACGCTCTGCGACGAGGTCGGGATCGACGTGTCGCGCCACGTCGTCAACAACCTGATCGGCGACCAGGCCAAGGGCTACCTCGGCGCGTGGAGCCTTGGGAGCCGAGGCCGCGAGGTTGCGCGAGATGACGCGAGGGTGTGCGCGAGACTAGGTGTGCGCATGGAGGGCGCCGACTTGCGTATGCTCGACCGGTTCGTCGAGGAGGGTCTGCTCGGCCGCAAGGCGCGGCGCCGCCCGAGAGGACGCACGAGCACACGCCCGAGCACACGCCGGAGAAGAAAAGGCGGCAGGCCACGCCGGAGCACCAGGACCCGTCCCCAACCGCTCCCGGCCCCGCCCCCCAGGCCGGCCGCGGCTTCTTCGACTACTCGGACCCGAAGGCCAAGAAGAAGCCGATCAACAAGGACGCGCTCGCCATCCTCAAGGAGCGACAAGCCCCCCCCCCCCGCCCCCGCCCCCCCCGCCCCCCCTTCACACACATCTCGAAAGACAAGTCCACACACCCCACACCCCACCCTCCTCTCGCCGCCGCCGCCCTTCCCTCCCGACCCGGCCACGCCCACGGCACGCACACGCACACGGCGCGCCCCCTGACGCGCGGGCGCTCGCGACCCCCTTTGGCGCAGGAGTTCCGCGACCCCGCCAAGGACGCGTCGCAGCTGTCCAAGGAGCAGCTCGTCGAGAGGATGATGATGCGCTTCATCGTCGAGGCGCTCTACTGCCTGCAGGACGGCGTCATCCGCAACGCGCGCGACGGCGACGTCGCCGCCGTGATGGGCATCGGCTTCCCGCCCTTCCGCGGCGGCCCCTTCATGTACATCGACAAGCTCGGCGCGGACCACGTCGTCAGCAGGCTCAAGGCGCTCGAGGCGGAGCACGGCGCGCAGTACGCGCCGCCCGAGATCCTGCTCAAGCACGCCAAGGACGGCACGCCCTTCATCTCCTCTGCGCCCGAGCCGGAGGCTTGAGCCCGCCCGCCGGCGTGTATTGGTGTCTGCGCCGCCCGGCAAGGGTGTGCGCGCGTCTGCTGTCCTCGCTCCGAGCCCCCCTCCTGCCTCCACTGTTTCGTGTTTGCTCTTGAGATGTGGCTCCTGTGCGCTTGGAGACGGAGGTGTGAATTGACTATTGTTGTCCTGGTTGTGGTTCTCTTGCCGTATGTACGAACAGTCAAAACTCAAATGAGAGAGTCCTGGATCTCCTGTGCCCCCGGCCCCGGCGACCGCCCCGCCCCCCCCCCCCCCCCGGCGGGGGCCCACCGCGGCACCACCCCAGCACACACCAGTCACCACCCACTCCACACACTTGATCACTGTCACTGTCCACAGGCGTAGCCTGCCAGTCGGCGCGCCAGCCTCCACACGCCGCACGCGAGGGCCGTCTAAGCGACTCCTGCGAGGAAGGCGAGGCACTAATCTCCGTGCACTCGACCGCCCTCGCCACAGGCAAGCTCATTGACGATCTGCTCTGCGATGGCCGGGTGTGACGCATTCAGGCATCAGCCTCGGTGCCTGGTCGCAGCCGGACCGTCTTGCGACTTAGCCGGAGCGCTGAGGCAGTTGGCTGGCTCGATAAGGTCGACGAACACGGGGCCGAGCCCATCGTGCCTTATTATGAAGCACGAGGTGAAGAGCGTTGCTGCAAAGGCGAGGCAGAAGGTGACGTAGGCAAAGTGCTTCGAGAGCGACTCAATGCCACCGCGGAGCACCATCGCCACGTCGCGGCGGCTGCGCGTCAGGCAGTAGAGCAGCTCGAGCTGCACGAGCGCCAGCCGCAGGAGCAGCAGGACGACCATGACCCACTCCTGCTGCTCCCAGTCGATGCCGGCGGAGCAGCGGTAGATGAAGTAGTGGTCCTTGTTGATGTACGTGCGGATGAGGGTGGTGTGGACGAGGTAGATGACTGGCGCGGCCAGCCCGGGGATGTGGCCCATCCTGTGTGGCGGTGGGGGTGTGGGAGGGCCGCGCAAGGGAACGCGAGCTTGCGTGTGTGTTGAGAGAGACACCAGCTTAGGTAGAGCTCGTCCGGGTCGCCGTCCTGGTAGGCGTCACGCAGCCGCTGAACTGTGAAGAAGGCGGAGACGATGAGGATGACGCCGATGACCATCATCGGGTCATCAAAGGTGCCCATGACCAGCGAGGCCTCGAAGACGCAGATGAGGTGGAGCTCCGTACTCTCCAAGACGCTCACGCCAAGCAGACCCGCCTGCCGCAGCATCCAAGGGAGCAACGTGCCGAGGGTTCCGACGAAGAGCGACTCGACGAGTACAGGCACGGAGATGTCGTGGACCCAAAGCAGGGCCGTCCCCTCAAGGGTCGATGGCACTACTTGCGTCAAAATTGCACCTGTGACGGTGGGTACGAAGAGAAGGAGGATGGGCAGGCAGAGGAGCACGTTGAGAGTGCCGACGCACGCGAAGGTCCAAACGGAGCGACGGGAACGTGGGAGTATAATGAAGAACCAAGCACAGTCCACGAGGGTAAAGGCGACCGGGGCACCGTAGAAGAGCACTAGGCTGTTCTCCATCTCAGAGCCGAAGTAGAGGCCAATGCCAGAAAACGTCGCGCTGAAGGCAATCCATGCGATGGCCAGCGCCATGGGATAGCGCCATCCGCCTCCGCGACAGTGGACCAGCAGCCCCGAGTGCTTGAACTCCGACCACTCCGCCGCACCCGGCGAGAGCTCCCCGCTAGCGTCTGGCTGCTGGAACAGAAATTCGAGCCGGTCCCAGTTGGTGATCGCCCAGAGCGTGGCAAAATTGCCGCAATACACGCCGTAGTACACGCCATTCGCACCGACTCCGGCGGAGGCAGGTGCGAGCGGCAGCAGCAGGACGGGTAGTGAGATGGCGATGGCGAATGCTATCACAAGGATGCACATGCGAAGATAGCGGGCATACTCAAGGAGGAGCGTTGTGAGCGCGACTGACGACGCTGTGCTTGCGTAGCGAGTGCGTAGCTCAGCTTTGCTATTCAGTTTCTTCGTTGACGATTGCACTTTCATGCTCTCTAGATCGCGTGAAGCAGTTGCCTGCTCGCCATCGAACAGCGGCTTGGAGTCGTCGTTCGATTCGGGAATCGGATCGTAACGATGCGGTACCGGGCTGCATGGGTAGTAACCGGCCTCTGCGCGCTTCTGCTGGAGAAACGCCCTAGGCGGCGGTTTGGACTTAGGCCGCGCCACCATCACGCGGCTCTGCCGCCGACTTTGGCTCACCGAGCTCGCGTTGTTTCTCTTTTTTGCACGCTGGGCAGTAAATGTTTTTGGAGAGCGGTCCTGTCTTCCCGCTTGGACGTGCAGCTCATCGTTGGTCTACTGGGTTGGGGTTTTATGCTCATGGCGAGCGCCGTCCAGAGCCGCACCGACAGACAGTCGTTGCATCCCAGCACGGGAAACGATCAGTCTCGCTCGCGATCTTGAGCCCGCCCGCCACCCACCCACCCAACTCCACAGCCCCCCCGCCTACCCGCCCCGAGCCTCGCCTACACAGATAAAAAGAAATCAGGGGCCGCTGCACAAGAGATGGTGCTGTTCAAGGGCATGTGCATGCTTGGGGGCAGCCTGCCGGACCGCTGCTGCACGGGGCTAAGCACCAGAAGAGGAATGTAGTTGATGGATCGGGTAATCGTCCGTGCCTCCCCTCTTTGCGTCAGAGTGGGACCTACGCCGCGCCGGGTAAGGGGCGCGCCCGGTCCTCGACGGAGCCGCAGCAGGCTGTGCGACTCTCTCGCATGTGTCACATTGTAGCCCGGTCGAACACCCCGGGTCGCGATTTTGGGAAGTGAATATGGGGGCATTTTGACGATGAAATAAGAATCTAATGCCCGAGAGAAACACATAGACACCCACATGGTTGACCAACCCTTACTAGGTGAGGCTCAGTGTTCACATTCACACCCAACAGACCGGCTCCAGCACACACGTACGAGCGTGTCTCAGCGCACACAGCGGCATCCTCCGCGCCTAGGCCTCCATAGCGTCCTCGCCCTCGCCCTCCTCGCCCTCCTCGTCATCGTCCTCCTCCTCCGCCTCGAGCGCCGCCTCGTAGTCAGCGACAAAGTCGACCTCCCCGCACGGCACCTGGTCCTCCTCCTCCCACGTCGCGATCTCCGGGGGCCAGCCCTCCCACAGCACCTTGTAGAGCACCGTCCCCGCCGCGATCTCCTCCCCCTCCCGCCCCGGCACGTCCCCGCCGTCGGCAACCATCTTGCCAATCAGCCGTCCGTCGGGTCCCACCCCCAGTCGTTGAGGTAGACCCAGCCGCGCTTCCGCTTCGCCTTCTTCTTCTTGGCCCCGCCGCCGACGACCGTCTCGCGGCACCCCTTGCGGCGCAGCCCGTCCGACTCGCGCCCGTCGGTCCCCGCGTCACCCTCCGCGAGGTCATTGCAGCCGAGCCCGAACTTTTCGAAGATCAGCGACTGCAGCTGCGTCCGCATCTCCGGCCCCGTGCCTACCAGGACAGAGCGCCGGTGACAATCTCAACTACTACTACGGAGCAACCCAAGCGGCGGCGCCTGTCGTCTTGAAGCCGGTCTTCTTCTCAATCAGCTTGTAGAACTTGAGCTGCTCGGCCAGCCTCTCGTTGCCCATCTTCTTGAGCTCCGAGTACTTGCGCGCGAGCGAGATGCCCTACGAACGCACGCGGTGCGGTGAGCAGGTGCGAGAGGGCTGCGGCGCGGGGCGGGGCGGCACGCCTTGAGCCGCTCCAGCTCCTCCGCCTTCTTCTTTCTCCCGCCGCGCTTCTTCTCCAGCTTCGCCTCGCGTTCGGGCGCCTTCAAGGCGCCCTTGATCTCGCGCTCCTGCTGCATGGTGCGCGACCCCGACCCCTTGCGCCAGCGCCGCGCCGCCAGCCGCCAAATCTTCTCGCCCGCCGGCTTGTCGCGCAGCCATTCGACGGTCCCGTCGCGCTCGGCGAGCACCGCGCCCATCCGCGTGTCGTGCCGCGCGATGCCGCCGCGGTCGGCGCGCCGCTTCACGCGCGCAAACATCGTTTCCGCCGCCACGCTCGTGATGGAGACGCCGTCCATCGCCTTGCGCAGCTCCGGCGTAATCTTGGCGACCGTCAGGTGGCCGTCGCCGACGAACTCGGCGGCGTGGTTGCGCACGCCGCCCGCCATCGCCGCGAAGGCGCCCGCGAGCATGTCGCGCACGATCTGCAGCTGCTCCGCGTCCGCGGCGAGCGACGCGCGGATGCGCTGCATATCCAGCGCCGCCCGCGCGGCTCTGCGCTCGCCCGCCGGCGTCGGAGGCTTGAGCGGCGTCGTGCGCTGCCCGCACGCCTCGAGCCGCGCGCGCAAGCTCAGCGTGCCGTCGATGACGGCCTGCGGGTTGGCGGCCGCCTCCTCGAGCCACGCCAGCACGCACGGCCACAGCTGCGGGCACACGTCCAGGATGTGCGCCTGCGGGCCGGGCTCAATCGCGCGCAAGCAAGGCCAGAGCCACTCCTCCGAGATGATCGCCATCGAGCGGACGGCGGACATGCAGTAGACCGACTCGAACCCGGTGATGATCGCCTTGCGCAGCTTGCCGCCCGCCTCCGCCTGCAGGTCCGCCTCCTCGAGCAGGTAGCCGTAGAGCGACTCGAACTGCGAGAAGCGGTCGACCACGGCCGCGTCCAGAAAGAAGACGTAGTCCCGGCCGCCGCAAATGGCGAGCAAGTCCTCGACGTGGCCGATCAGGTCGCCGGCGAGCTGCTCCGTCGTCTTGAGCTTGTGCGCGAGCCACAGCGCGAAGTTCTCGCCGATGGCGTACCCCTTGGAGGAGAAGAGCGCCACGTACTTGGACACCTGGTAGATCAGCGAGCAGGCCGGCGACGAAAACCTACAACAACAAGGGCGCGCGAGCGACGTGGAGCGATTGGGTGGACTTCACGGGGTCGGCGAACCCGCCACATCTCGGGCGCAGGTTGTTCGACCGTCTCGGGCACATCTCGGGCATATCCTGGGCACAGCTCGGGCGCATCTCGGGCGCATCTCGGGCGCACGCACCAGCCGACGCTCGTGCGGAGGCACTTGACCTTGGCGGAGTCGGCGCTGGACTGCTCGTCGGTGATCTTCATGAGCGCCTTGAGCGGCGCGTCGATGGCCTTGCGCCCCAGCTCGCCGATGTTGGCGACCGCGTGGTGCGCGCACGTCGCGCCGTCCTTGACGTCACCGGCGCCGCCGCTCCCGTCGCCGCCGCAAGCCAGCCGCGCCTGCTTGCGCGCGGGCGCAGCGCGGTCGTTCTGCGAAGCGGAGAAGCGGAGGTCGCGGATCTTGGCGGCGAGTTTGGCGCTCAGCGCCGCCCGCCGCTGCGCGTGGAAGGCGGCCGCGTCGGGCGGCGCAGCGTCGTCGTCGCTCGCCGCGGCGCCGCCCGCCACGCCGCTGCCCGCCGCGTCACCGTCCGCCGCCTCGTTGCTCACAATCTCAACCGCGTCGTCGAGCAGCCCGAGCTCCGCCACCTCCTGGAACGCCTCCGCCGCCGCGCCCAGGGCCTCCCTGAGCTTCGAGTGAGCGCCTGCCGACGTCTTGTCCGAGATGGCGTCGATCGAGATTGCCATCGACTCGAGCTTGCCCGTCTGCTTGTTGCGGCGCGACGCAAGGTGCGCCATGATCTCCTGCTGCTGCGAGTTGGCGCCGTCGGCGATGTAGCAGTAGTCGGCGTCGGCGTCGCGCAGCAGCCACTCGCCGAGCTGGACCTTGTGCGCCTCGCCGGCGATCTGGGGGGGGGGGGGGACGCGCGCTCAGAAGGTCTCTCGGAAACTTCTCGGAAAGGGCCGTGAGATCGCACCGCCAGCGTCTCTTTCCAGTGCGTCACGCCGCCGACGCGGTAGCGCCGCTGGAGGACGGAGGTGCGCGTGCCGTCGTCCGCGCGCCGCCCCGGAACCTTGCGCGAGTGCGACGGCATCTTGATGCGGAAGAAGCGCGCAAAGATGAAGAAGAGCTTGGACACCTGCCCGGCGGAGACATGGCACGACGTCATCGCCTCCACCCCCGCCATGTCGTGCTCGAGCGAGTAGGCGCCGCCGTGAAAGAAGTAGTCGAGGTCGGGCTCGGCGATCGCCTGGTACTTACGCCGCAGGACCGTCTGGATCTTCAGCAGCGCCTTCGTCTCAGCGAGCTCGCGCTCGAGCGAGTCGACGTAGTCCCACGCGCTCCCAGAGCTCTCCGCCCGCACCGCGCTCTTCTTGAAGGCCTCCTCGTACCGGCGCGCCTTCTCGCCCGCCTGCTCGGCGCGGCGGCGGTCGAGATTGGCCTCGCAGACCTTGCGCTGGTTGGCCTTCTTCCGCTCGCCGAGCTTGGTCACCGTCGCCTGCAGCGTCTTGACCTTGTCGAGCAGCCCGCCGACGCGGGAACCGCGCAAGACCTCGAGCTGGTCCTCGAGCGCCGCGATCGCGCCCTGCAGCGCGGCGGCGGCCTCGCACGCCTCGTCGGCGCGGGCCTCCGCCTCGCTCGCGCGCCGCCTCTCCTCGTCTACCATCGAGTCGGCGTACGCCTTGATCTCCTTCCGGTGCCGCCCGAGCCGCAGCTCGTGATCGATCTCCGCAGCCCGCGCCGCCGCCGCCGCCTCCCTGCGCACCTTTGCGACCTCGCGCGTGCGCGCGGCCTCCTTCTCGGCGCGGAGCTCGTCCGCCGCGTTCTCGGCCCGCTCGCGCTCGGCCGCGACTGCCTGCTGCACGGCCGCCGCAGCGGCCGCCGCCGCGCGGCGGTCGCGGTGGCCGAGGTCCGTGACGGCGCGCGAGAGGAGGCTGCGTTGGTACTCGATCTCGCGCTGCTGCCGCGCCGCGAGCCGCCGCAGCTTGACGACCTCCGACGGCGGCGGCGGGCGCCTCCCGCGCACCGCCGCGGCGATGAGCCCGAGCGCATCCATGTCGAGCAGCCGCACGGCGCTCGAGGCGCCGAGCCGCTCGTGCGTCCCCATCGCGAACGCGAGGAGCTTGAGGTCGGCGGGGATCTCTGCTGCTGCGGCGGCGGCGCCGCCGCCGCCGCCGCCGCCCGCGTCGGCCGCGGTCGAGGTGATCTTGGGGAAGACGAAGCGCGTCGCCGACTCGATCTCGAGCGCGCGCATCGCCCGCTCGGCCTCGGCCTGGGTGTTGCCGCCGCGCTGGCGCGCCATGCGGAGGCGCGAGCGCACCAACTCGCGGCGCTTGTTGTAGTCCTTGACGTGGCGCTCGCATGCCTGCCAGAGCGACCTCACCGCGGGGCTGGCGCACATGGGCAAGGACACCGGCCCGCTCGCGCTCGCCGCCGCGCAGGTGGCCACCCAGCGGGCAAAGATCAAGGCCTTGTTGTGAGAGAGCCCGTCCGTCGCCTTCGCCATCTTAGTGGCCAAATTGAGGAGGTAGGCGACGTGCGAGAGGGTGAGGCCGCCCACGGGGCAAGCCACGGCCAGCGCCACGGCGCTCGGCTCCTCCTGGGTCGCCACTGAGGCCAAGGCAGCAGCCACAGCCTGGGAGGAAAAGTGCGCCGCCGACGCGCACTTCTCGTGCGGGTCATTCTCGGAGTTGTCGGGGGCGTGCGAAGCTACCGCCTGCGAACGGCCGGTTGGCAGACGTCATGGCCGGCATGTGCGACCCTTAAGAACCCGCGTCCGACCAGAAGGTCGGCTGTGAGGCGAGGCTGAAGTCCACAGCTGAAGCAAGTGGATTTCAGTTGCTGACAGTTGTGGGCGATCCCGCGCGAACTGACGGCAGGTAAGCCGGCAGGTGGGGGGCGGGGGTGTGCCGGGTGGATCCCCAAGCGGGCGAGCCGGGCCCGTGCATAGTTCGCGCTCGGGGGGCGCGCGAGCATGGGAAAGACGCACCTCCATCGTCCTTGCTTACCGGCGCTTTTCGGCCGTTGGCCCCATCGTTGATGACGAATTTGCGCGGGACTGAAATCCCAAATCCTCTCAGCTCGAAGGGGGAATTTATTTGTTTGGGGGGTGTTCGACCGGGCTACATGTGTGACGAGGCGGTGTGACGGCACGTGTGCGACTCTCTCGTGCATGTGCATGTGCATGTGCATGTGCATGTGCATGTGCATGTGCATGTGCGTGTGACGAGCAGTAACACAGTAACAATAAGAGTATAAACAAAAGAACTCTCTCTCACAGCACACAGCTCACAGGCTGTAACAATAAGAGGTAGAGCGCTGATTCGACGACTACACCGTACACCGAGGGCGGGGAGGTGGCAGGTGGGGGGCACATCGAGCGGCCCACGGAAATGTTCACACAGGTCGACAGAGAGGACGTTAAAACGTTCAGTCGAAACGTTCAGACCTTGCGCTTGAGCCGCCACACATGTCCCTTTCCGGTGACGAAGACGTCGCCGCCGTCGCCGAACCTGACGTTGGAGATGTTGGTGCCCAGCTTGACCGAGGCGAGCACCTTGGGCGCAACGGGGTCGATGACGGCGATGCCGCCCGGCACCGAGCTCCAGATCCGGCCGAGCTCGTCCACCTTGAAGCCGTCGGACAGCCCCGGCCCGAGCTGCACGCCGGCGCCGAGCTCCTTCTCGCCCAGCACCGCGCTGCGCTCGAGCGGCAGCGCCTCGCGCAGCGGGAAGGCGTGCCACGACGGCGTGTCCTTGACCGAGTTGGCCACCCACAGCGCGCCCCCGTCGGCCGAGAACGCAAGGCCGTTGGGGCGCTCGAGCAGGCTCGTCACGAGCTCGACCGCGCCGCCGGCTCGGCAGCGGTAGACGCCGGTGCAGCCGGCGCCGCGCTCCTGCACAGCCTGGTCCAGGTACGGCTGGTCGGGGTGCCCGAGGTGCATGAACTGCTTGAGCAGGAAGCCGTACACTGAGTCCGTGAAGTAGACATCGCCGCTCGGCGCAACCACCACGTCGTTGGGCGCGTTGAACGGCTTGCCGTTGGGCGCCGTGTGTGCCAGCACCTCGAAGGCCGCCTCGCAGATCTTCCCACCGTTGAGCTTCTTGAGCTCGGCGAGCTTCATGCGGATGACACGGCGCGTCGGGTGCTGGCAGATGGTCAGCTCGTCGCCCACGAGCGCCATGCCGTTGGCACCGGGCTCGAAGAGCTGCTCAAAGTCGGGCACGTTGCTCCCGTCGTAGCCGCCGGCCTCGGTCGCCACGATGGTGGTGCCCTCCGCCTCGGTCCAGCGGTAGATCCGTGCGTCCACCGTGTCGACGAAGTAGAGCGCCTTCTCGCTGGCCTCCCACACTGGGCCCTCGCTCCAGCGGATGCCGGACACGAGCAGCTCGACCTCGGCGGAGGCGAGCACGCCCGCGTGGTCAGCGACCTCTGCGGTCGCGGCGTGCGGCTTGGTTGCGATTGGCGGGTCGAGGTCAATCTCGTACCCCTTGGAGTTACCGCACCCCATCACCACCAGGTCTCGGGCGGGCAGCAAGCTTGAGAGCAAATGTCGAGCAGGGCATGGTTGCTACTTCGCACCTATCTCTCAGGCGCCATCACAGCGGTGAACTGTGAACATGAACTCGTCGAGCGTTTGCTGTTTTGGCGACTGAGGGGAAGCCGAGGTTGAGGGGGACGTGCGATTGTGGTGGCGGCTTGCCGTCCTCTTCGGGCTGCCTGTTTTCTTTGAGCGCACTGGAGCACTGGATAGAGAAGAATTTAAACAAAAGAACTCTCTCTCACAGCAGACAGGCTCGACACAGGTGCGAACTGGCGCGTGCTAGTACTATCACAGGCACACCACCGGAGCCGCCTAAGCGACTCCGTTAAGAACGGCAATGCACTTAGCACCGTGCACAATTTGCAAACAACAAAACGGACGCCCCTCCTCAAGACCTCCTCGCCGGGCGTTGGCAACGCCTCGAGTGGCGGCACGCCCGCCTCCGTTGGCCACTCCTACGCCTTCGGCAACACCGAGGAGAAGGCCCGCCGCCTGAACATGGGCTGCAAGGCGCGCGGGCAGCCCAGCCAACCCTTCTCCCACAAGACCGGCCACGGCTACGTCAAGGCGCATCGCGGTTTCTACCACGACGCGATCTTTGTCAAGCGCAACAACTTCAACCTGCTGCTCCACGAGACGTTCGGCGGCGGCTTCTCGCCCACCGCCGTTCTCAAGCTGCGCCGCCTCGCGCGCAAAGTCGCGCGCGGCAGCGTTGACCGCACGGCCTACTCGCCCAAGTACTCGCTCTCTTTTATGTCCCACCATGCAGAGCGCATCTCTCTCTCTGTTGTGCGAGGCGTGAACCGCGCCATTCGCTCTCACCTGGCAACCCTGTCTGCACGTCTCGCGCGCGCGTGAACAGGGCTCCAGGCCCCAAATTACGTGTGAGTGTTAGAGTTGTTTGGTATTGCTAAAAATCTCTCTCTCTCAATTTGCCGCTGTCCCCGCACGCTAGCTCGTTCACCGTCTGCCACGCCACGGCGGTGTGGAGAACGACAGACAAGCGCTGCATCTGCAGCCCGTGCCAGTTCTTGGTGGTCCATGTGACCTCATCGAGGTGCTGAGCGTGCGAAAGTTTGTTACTCAGCTGGTCCGCCGCCTGCCGAAGAATTCTGCGGACGCCGTCCCCGAAGCCGCCGAACGTCTCGATGAGCGGGCAGGGACGACGTATGGAGCGTGTCCGGGGTCCGTGGCGCCTGTCGGCGGAGCCGCCGCCTCATCCGCCCGCCGCTGCCACCGCTGCCGCTGAAACCGCTGCCACCGCAGCCTGGGGTGCTGTGGCGACACTCTTCTCAAAGTAACGGTCATAAGACGACCTTTTTCTCCTTCTTCCGACAGTCTCGAAAAAAAACAAACACAAAACTTCGGTGCCTGGTGGGTACCTACAACTGTAAAGGCTGAGGGCGACTCGCTCGCAGCCAAACTGCAACTCGATCTGCATTCGGTCACACCGGCGCCATGCTCTTCCTCTCCACAATCCTCATCTCTTCGTACACCGCCCCGCCTCCCAAGGCCTCGGACCACCCCGGCTTTGCCCGCTGGATGGCAACCTCCCTCACCTGGGGAGTTCTCTCAACGACGTCGACTCGGTCGGAAGGTTCAACCAAAGGCGACGCCTTCGGCAACCCATGTGCATCTCCGCGAGCTGTAGCCACACAGTAGCAAGTGTGTATCCTGTCTACCCAGCTCTCCGCCCAGCAACACACATGTGTCCATCCTCCTGCGGCCGCGCAGACTCCTTTGCGGATGTCGACGGCGTCCCCTACTTTTACGCGAGCGGCATGGACGCCTCGATGGTCGACCTCTTCGGCTCCGACGCGTCGAATTCCCGCGGCACCCTCTCCCTGACCGAGGCATCCTCGCTCGAGGAGGTCGCGGCGTGCAAGATTGGCCACCTGCTTGGTGACCCGGAGAACCCGCCCTGCGCCCGGCTCGTGCTGAGCGGCAGCCTCGCAAAGGTTGCTGCGGGCAGCGACGAGGAGACGGCCGCCAAGAAGGCGCTCTTCGCCAAGCACCCGTCCTTCAAGATGTACCCGCCGGGCCACGCCTTCTACGTCGTGAAGATGGAGGTGGACGGTGTTTGGCTGATCGACGCCTACGGCGGCGCGGCGACGCCCTCCGCGAAGGAGTACCTCGACTACAAGCCCTCGCTGGTGTGAGCAGAGGAGAGGTCTCGCTGACAGCGACAGCACGCTTCGGGGCGAGAGCAGCGCCTCTCGCCACCTGATCGGATCTGTCGATTACACATGGCCCCCGGGGCGATGGTGGCATGGCCGTGCTGCGTACGTCACTGACAGATCGTCACTCGTCAGTATGGATCGACATACAGTGTGCATGTTCTGTGCTCTCTAGTAGACTCTTCCTGTGTGCATATGATTCCGGGTTCCGATTCGTTTCCGATTCGTTTTTCCAGTTCCCCCTCCCTGACGAAATCTTTTGTGTTGTTTGTTGCGAAATCTTTGCCCTATCCTTTCTAGAGTACGTACACATAGGAGAGCCACCACACAAAGTCCACACGTGACCACTTTCTTCATCGGTGTTTGTACCGAGATTGACGTGGGGGAGAGAGACTAGCAGTCTACCCGCCCTCCTCCTCTGCCGCCCCGTGCTCCCGTACCCTGAGCCACTCCCGCGAGCGCAAGTCCTCCTGCCTCACGCGGCGTCGGGTCGAGACGCCGCCGCCTCCGCTGCGCGACGCCGAGGGCGGGGCGGCGTGGGGTCAGCGACCCCTCAGCAAGCGTCAGCCGGGCGCGGTGCCAGATGCGCGCGTCATGTCCTCCTCTCAGCGGCTCTCTATGAGCGCTGGGCCGCGTCCGCCGCCTTCCTTGTAGCGGCCGCCTTGGCCCTCGCAGCGGCCGCGCGCCTCGCCTTTGCAGCGGCCATCGCCGCCTCCGCTGCCGCCGTGGCCGCCTCAGCTGCCGCAAGTGCCGCGGCCGCGGCTTCCTCCTCGGCCGCGGCTTCCTCCTCCTCCGCCTCTGCCTCCTCCTCCTCCTCCTCAGCCTCCTCGGCCAACCGCTCCGCCTCGACCATCTCAGCTAAAGCCGCTGCCTGGCTCTCCGCCGTGATGCCGAGCCGGATCCTCTCCTCGTGACAACTTTCGAGGAGCCTGATCAATCTCTCCTCCTCGGCCTTCTTTGCGGCCTCGGCTGCGGCTGCCTCCGACAGCACCTCGGCACCCTCTGATGGCGCCTCCGCACCCTCCACCGCCGCCTCGGGCTCCTGCGACGGCCCAGCGCCGCCGCTCCCGCCGCCCTTCTTCTTCTTCTTGCCCTTCTTGCCCTTGCCGCGCTTCTTCGCCTCGACCTCCGCCAGCAGCTCCTCGGCGTGCCGCGCCGCCTCCGCCTCCGCCGCCTCCCACTCCGCCGCCCTCTCCGCCGCCCCCGCAGCCCACGCCGCCTCCTTCTCGGCCGCCGCCTCGGCCGCCGCCTCGGCCGCCGCCTCGGCCGCCGCATGCTCCCCAAAGGCGCGCACGCACTCGGTGTGGCCCTTCTCCTTGGCAAGCTGCAGCGCTGTGAGTCCAGCCGCCGTGCGCAGTTCCGTGTCGGCGCCCGCCCGAAGCAGGCAGAGCAGGACGGCAAGGTGTCCCTTGACAGCGGCGAACATCAGCGCGGTGCCGCCGGCATCGTCCTGCAGGTTGATCTCTGCGCCATGCTGCAGCAGCAGCTCGACCACCCGCTCGTGGCCGTTGACGGCGGCATACGTCAGCGCAGTGAGGCCGGCATTGTCCTGCTGGTTGATCTTCGCCCCGTGATGCAGCAGCAGCTCGGCCACCCGCTCGTGGCCGCTGAGGGCGGCGAGCATCAGCGCGGTGAGGCCGTCGCTGTTCTGAAGGTTGATCGAAGCGCCACGCTGCAGCAACGCCACGGCCAGCCGCTCGTAGCCGTAGATGGCGGCGACCATCAGCAGCGTGATGTCGCTCACACCCTTATGAGTGAAAGCCGCGTCCGCCCACCCGCCGCCGTCGAGCCACACCAGCACCGCCGCCTCCTCGCCTTGCACAGCCGCCTCGACGACCTCCTCGGGGACGGTGTCCTCGCCCGTTCCGCTCTCCACGCCGCCAGAAGAGGACGCGGCAGTTGGTGCCGCCGCCGCTCCCTTGCCCGAGGCGGCACCGCCGTCCGCCCCTGCGCCGCCCGCCTCGCCGATCTCCTCGGGAAGCGGCCCGCTGCTGCCGCCCTCGCCGCCCGCCTCGACCGCCGCCGCGTCGCGCCTCTCCGCTGCCACCTCGCCGAGAAACGTCTTGACGGCGGCGACGCACTCGGTGTGGCCCTTCTCTTTGGCGATCTGCAGCGCTGTCTTGCCGTCCGCAGTGCGCAGCGCCATGTCTGCGCCCGCCCGCAGCAACTGGAGCACGACGGCAGGGTGGCCGTAGTCGGCGGCGCCCGTGAGCGCAGTGTGGCCGTCGCCGTCCTGCAGGTCGATCTCTGCCCCGTGCCGAAGAAGGAAATCGACCACGCGCTCGTGGCCTTGGTCGGCAGCGAACATCAGCGCAGTGCAATCGCGGCTGCTCTGAAGGTTGATCTCCGCGCCGTGCTGCAGCAGCGTCTCGACCACCTGCACGTGGCCTTGGTGGGCGGCGGACATCAGCGCCGTAGCGCCGATGCTGTTTTGTGCGTCCACCTTCGCGCCCCGCTTCAGCAGAACCTCGACCAATTTCTTGTGGCCTTTGCTGGCGGCGATCTTCAGGAGCGTCCAGCCACTCACACCGCGATGCACGCACGTCGCGTCAACCAGCCCGTCCCCGGCGAGCCACGTCTGCACCACGCCCAACTTGCCGTCCTCCGCCGCGGCTTGGAGCTTTTTCGGCAGCGCGAGCGACGCACCCTGTGGCGCCGTTGAAGCGCGTCCGCGCCGGGAGGCGGCTGAGCCAGCCTTCCTTCGGCCGGGCATGGGAGCGCTCGTCGTAAAGAGAGACTTGGCTGGTGGCGCGTGGAATACATGTAAAGAATTTTACCCCCAAACCTCGCACGACACTGGGCACGATCGTATTTAGAGAGAATAAAGAAATTTCCGGCGTCAATTTTTTTATACGACCCCCTCCAAGACGACGCGTGTGTAAGGGAACTGCACTCCAAGTGCTCGAAGGGCGCTCCCACCCGATGTACTGAGAATTTTGACGTGGGAGAGAGAGACTACCCGCCCTCCTCCTCCGCCGCCGCCCCGTGCTCCCTGAGCCACTCCCGCGAGCGCAAGTCCGCCTGCCTCACTGGCTCGGGGATGCGGTGCCTCGAGCAGCGGCGGACCACGTCGAGGGCCGACGGGAGGGAGAGGCCGTGCCCGACCGACACGACGACGGGGCGAATGCCGCCCGCGGCGCTTGCCGGCTCGGACGTGCGCAGCAGCGCGCCTGCAAAAGAAGGGCGGTGACAGTCAAGAAATGGAGAAATGCTGTGGGAGCGGCCGCGGGTGGCCGAGCAACGCGCGCCCCAGGTGGCGCCGCTCGCGCCGACGAGGTTCGCGTGCACGCCGCGCCTGCGGAGTCGTGGCATGCGAAGTCGTCGCCTCCACGTCTCCCGCAGCTGTTTTCTTCCGGTGGCCCGGTGGCGGTGGCGGTGGCCGGGTCCCGGCGCCACTCCGGTCCGGTGGCCGGCGCCGAGTCTACCAGAGGGCGCGCGCCGGTCGAGCTGCGCCGTGAGAGCGGCCACCGTCCCCTTGGTGAGGCCGTCGACGCGGTGCAGCGACTTGCCCACTCCGATGGTCGGCACGCCGCTGAGGACGCCTAGAGAGGACGGCACCGAGGCGGCTCCGAGACGGGTCCAATCCAGTCCTGCCGGGAGAGGCCCGTGGACATCTGAGCTTGTGCCAGGGAAAGGGTTGGTTCCAATCATGGCACGCCGCTGTCGCTCGGACAGGCAGATGCTCCTCCCGACCTCGACGACCTCGGCTCCGTCTCCGGAGCTGACCTCGGCTCAATCTCGGCTCGCTCCCGACTCGACCTCGGTTCGATCTCGGCTAGAGGTCGCCGAGGTGGCAAGCGAGGCCAAAGCGGTTCGGGTGCAGGACACCGTTGCCGTCGACGAGGATGGCGTCGGGGTAGAGGTGCGGCGCCGCCTCACGCAACTCTGCGAGCAGCTCGAGCAGGAAGCGGACCTCGCGGAAGGCCAGGTAGCCGGGGATGTACGGCTGCGCGGGCCGTACAGGGAGAGTGGGTGGGATGCGGGGTGGCAGACAGCATTAGGGTCTGCGGCAGCGGTGGCGGAAACCGTGCATCAGGCTACGCGGGCCATGGCCGCACCGCTGTGAGCACGACGCGGCGGCACGACGTGTGGATGACCTCAAGCGTGGCGGCGTCGAGGACGACCAGCGCCGCGCAAGCGTCGGTCTCGCTGCCCTTGACGAACGACACGTCAACACCACCGATGCGGCGCAAGCGCTCTGGGTCGACCACGTCCGTCTCCGTAAGAAAGCTTCGGAGCCAGCGTTGCCGCAGCCACCACCAGCAGCGGAGCAGCCTACCGTCGCGGAGCAGGAGCGCGGAGCCGGCGAGGAGTGCGGGTAGCAGAGAGCGACGAAGGAGCCTCATAGAAGGTGGTGGGGAATGCCGGCCCGCAAATAACGCACGGGCCCTCAGCTGAGCTGGGAAGAGGACCGCCGCAAGCGGCGTGGCGTGGAGCGGTTGTGCATCCCTCCGGGGGCCCCTCTGCGCCGGGGAGGCGTTGTTGGAGGCTAGGACGCAAGCGTCCGTCGCCCTTTTCAAACTCGGGGCCCACTCCGCTACGCTCCGACCCGAATTTGGAGGGCCTAAAAGTTTAAGGTGTTGCTGCGCAAAAGGGGTCGGACACCGGGCGCAGCTCATGCTAAGAGCTAGAAGAGGAGATAGAGAGAACAACCACCCTGTCCCGTTATTGCGTACACCAACAAACACCACAAAATCTCTCCTGTCCTCACTCAGGGGGGTCACAACTACCAAGTCCCTCGACTATGCCACAGGGCGCAGCTGCCACAGGGCGCAGCTGGAGACGCTCCCCCTCAATCGGCATCCACCCCCACCCGCTCCAGCCCCACTTCTGCTGCCGAGAGAGCTGAATCGAAGCAAGCGAGCCATTGCATCTTGGCGTGCTCCTGGAGCGCGGCTTTCTGCGGCCACGAGCACGGCGGAGTCGGCGCCGTAGCGCGCATCGTTCCCGCTCATCGCCCATTCCTCCCGTGACGTGTGTCGGCCGCGATTCGATGTCGCCACCTTCATCGCCAACGAGGACTCCCTCGACTGCAGGGGGGCTCCGGCGCGGGGAGGGACTCCGCCTGCTGCGCTAGCCGACTGCGCCCTCCTCCATGGGATCGATCCGATTCCGCAGCGGCGGTGCTGCGCGGGAGGCGGCCGCGGGCACGCTGGGCTCGATCAGCGGCTTTCCCCTCAGGTAGCGCGAAAGCACGGATTTGGCGGCCGTTCTTGGCTTCAATTTTACGAATGTCTTGGCACCAGCTGAAGGCTTGCATCCCACATCACGCAGTTCGTGCACGGTATTCGGATTTTGCTATTTGCTCGTGTGGGGGTATATTGCAGATTTGTCAATGGTACCGCGTCTGCGACGCGGGCGCCTTGCGGGCAGAGCCCTTAGCCACCCTTTTATCTTGCGCGGTCAAAAAGAATTTGCAGCGATATCGCTGCAAACGAATGAAAAAATTAACCAGGGGTTGTCTGCTCTATTTATTTATTTATTAATGAAAAATTCTTTCACTCGGCACTGCGCGCCGCGGTCACGCGCGGGAGCCAGACACGGCCGCTGAAGGCGACCGCGCGGATGAGCTGGAAGAGACCAAAGGTCCGCCAGATGGCCGCCGCGGACGAGGCTCGCGTGAGCATGAATGGGAGCAACGCGACGGAGGAGAGGTACACCACCGACAGCGCGCCGAGGCTGCGCCGCGCGAGCAGCGTCCCCTCCGACGCGGTGACGGCGCCGGTGAGCAGGGCGGCGATCGCGAGCGGGGCCGCCAGCGGGCGCATGCCTAGCGAGGAGGGGCACCGTGCGATCTGAGCGAGGGGGTGTGGCATCGTGCAGCGTGCCCAGAGCATCGCCTGGGCACACTAGTAGTAGTCGCTTGCTCCCAGTGTGCCCAGAGCATCGCGTGCATGCCAGGGCTGCCAAAGGCAGTGCATCCGGAGACAGCCGAGTGCGCGCCGTCTCGCGTGCTAGTTGGAGCACGGGGGTGCTAGTTGGGGGTCTCTACCCAGAACTCTAGGCGGCGCATGCCGAGGGCGACGGCCGCGTCGTTGGTCAGGAGGCCGGTGCCGAAGAGCGGCAACGCGCCGCCCGCCAGCGCGGCGCCGACGGCGACGGCCATGGACAGCCGCAGCAGACGCGCCGCGACGGACGCCTCCGCGTCTCGCCACGCAGCAACCTTTGCGCCGTCGGGCGGGCGCGCGTATGGCGGGAGGAAGGCCTGCGCGATAGCGGCGAGAATACTCCGCGAGATTCCGCGAGATTCCGCGAGGTTGTCCGAGATGGTCCGAGATTTCTCGAGGGGTTTCCCGAGGGTTCCCGAGGTTGCCCAAGGCTGGGAGGGAGGGAGGGAGGGAGGGAGGGAGGGAGGGAGGGAGGGAGGGAGGGGAGGGAGGGGAGGGAGGGGAGGGAGGGGAGGGAGGGGGAGGTCGGGGATAGCCTGCGCGGTCTGCGAGACGACCTCGAGCAGCGGCGACAGGAAGAAGAAGGTGGTGAGGGCGAGCTGGTGGCAGGCGAGCGGCAGCTCGCCCAACCGCGCGGCCGAGTAGGTCATGAAGCCGAAGCAAGTGATCTTCCCCAGGATGAGGGTGAGGACCGGCGCGGCAAAGAGCAGGAACGTGCGAGACGAGACGCCGCCGCCGCCGCCGCCGCCGCCGCCGCCACCGCCGCCGCGGGCTGCCGTCGCCGGCCGCCGGCGCGGCACGAGCCCGAAGCCTCCGTCCGGCACCAGCTTCTTGCGCGCGACGAGCAGCAGCGAGAGAGTGCCCGCGCACTGCGCGACGGACGTGGCCCACGCGGCGCCCGGCACGCCCTGGCGGAGGAGGACGACGCCGACCAAGTCGAGCCCGACGTTGCAGACAGCAGCCACCGCCGAGCCGAGCAGCGGCGTGAGCGAGTCCTATTCTTCGCACCACTGTCTTCTTCTTCTTCTTCTTCTTCCACCGCCGAGCCGAGCAGCGGCGTGAGCGACTCCTTCGCCCCGAGCAGCGCCGCAGACAGGACGCCGCTCAGCAGCGCTGCCGGCAGGGAGAGGGCGCGAATCCGCACGTACGCCACGGCGGGGGCGAGGATCGCGGCGTTGGACGCGGTCTCGGCGCCCACGTACAGAGAGAGCAGCGGCGGAGCGAACGCGACCAGCACGAGCATCGCGAGCCTACGTGACATGTCTCGGACATGTCTAAGAAAGGTCCTGGGCATGTCCAGGCAGCACGAGCACTCGCGAGCCCTCCCGATCTCCCTACATCTCCCTACATCTCATCACATCTCCCCACATCTGAGCCCACCCGAGTCGAGTGAGCCTCAGCACCAGCCCCTTGCGCGCTGCTCCACCCACACGACGGCGAGTCGCGTGACTCTTCCCAGCGTGCAGCGGAGAGGAGTGAGTGCGCGCTCGGGGTGCGGAGTGTTGCGGCGCATCGCGGGAACCACCCGCGCTTTGAGCCGTCGTACCTCAGCCGCATCTATTTTCGCGCGCAGGCCGCAAGCCAAGCTCAGCCTCGCGGCGATGCGGACCACACTCTCCGAGTCCGGCGACGGGCGACCTGCGGCGGCGCCTTCGGCGGCGGCGGCGGCGGCGGCGCGCTGGGACGAGTACAGGTTGGTGGTGGCCACGTTGAGGAAGGCGAAAAGGTAGGCGGTGCCGTCGCAAAAGGTGGTTGCGGGCCCGAGTGCGGCGAGAGACGACGCGCCCTTCCCCGGGAGCGCCGAGAGTCCGACCGCGGAAGTGTCGATGAGCGAGAGGACCGGGCTGCTGAGCCACAGGCCTAGGCACGGCAGCGCAAACTCGCGGATCGCTCGGGCCGAGGGCGCCTCTGGAGGCTGCAAGGCGTCGGCGGCAAGGCGCGTGCGGCTGCGCGGGTAGGCAGCGTTCCGCCGTAAGACAGGGCCGCCGGAGCTTGGTGGAGGACGGCGGCCGGCGGCAGAGCTCGTGAGCAGGGCAAGCAGGAGCATGGAGAGGTAGACGACCTCGAGAGCAGCGACTGTGAAACTGGGGGCTTTGGCAATGGCAAACCTAGGCACTCAGGTGGCACTTACTGCCATTACATTGCCAGCACCGGTGCTAGGCATGCCTATCAGCACCGGCGCGCCGAAAGATTTTTCGAAAAAGAATACAACGGAAGGCCTTCGCACATGTCCCTGATCGTCCTTACAAGATCCTGCTCGTGCAGGTGGGGATCCTGTCCTTCTCCCACCCCTCGTTTGGTCACCATTCTCAACCCATTTTGCCTCCTGGAGCCAGTCGAACCCCGGTCCCAACGAGCGAACTGGTAGCCACTCGACGACTTGATGGGTAGGGTGCCCGTCGAGTCCAAAGATCGGGTCACTGGCGGGCGGAATGCCGTCTAGCCCCGACGCAACTGCGCTGCTCGACGCGGGAGCGGAGGCGGCGCTCAAAGAACCTGTGGGCGCGGCGTACCCAGCCCCGGAGGCGCTGCCCACGTCGCCATTTTGTCTGCTCGCCGCTGGCGGCGGCGCCCCCGTGCTGCTAAAACGGTCTCCAGAGGAGCGAGGCGAGTTGCATTCGCCACTGCCGTCGTTCCTGGGTTAAGCATCTCCCTTAGCAACGCCTGTCCGACTGTCAGGCGTGGTGCGGCCGCGGCGAGAGAGCCTTGCGCTCCACTCACTTGGATTCTGGACGAATCTGCGGCAAGCGCTGCTGCTGCTGCTGCTCGGGTTTGCTAATGCGGCCGTGGTGTACGGCTCGCCGCCCCCGCCGCCATTTCTGTATAATGGAGCTGGCTCGTGCACCATCTACGCTTCCGGCGATTGCGCGGCGAACGTGATTTCGGTGAATGAGAAGCTCTTCTCCGCTGACGAGCAGGCCGGCGGTACACGAATCGAATGCCAACCTGGCTATGGGAGAACCGTGCTTTACTCCTTACAATGTGAGAGTCTCGGGCAAGTTGCGAGCAGGCTCAGCCAGGAAACGGGTCTCTCGTTTGGCTGCCGCGGGGGATGTGGTGCTGGATGCACCCTCGGCCTGAACTACTATCTTTTCCTGAATGGCTGTGCAGGCAACATAGACGCCTTCAATGCGTGGTTTACTGCCCCGCCCTCGCCGTCGCCGCCCCCTCCTGTATCGCCCCCTCCTGCCCTCCCGCCGCCCTCTCCACCCACGTGCAGCGACCTAGTCGGCCGGCAAGAAGTGGGCAAATGCAAGAATGCGGACTCGGACGCCTGCGATGACTTCTTCGAGGTGAAGAGTGCGAACAAATACAAGTACAAGCTCTGCGCTGCAGACGCCACTGACGCAAACGCGTGCGCCAGTAGCACGACGTTGACGTGCCCACCACCGGCCCCTCCGGCGCCGTTGACATGCAGCGACGTTGCAGGCCGGAGCGTGATCAGCAAGTGTAAGAAGGCAAACCCGGACGCGTGCAGCAGTTTCTTTGAGGTGAAGAGCGACTTCAAGATCAGGCTCTGCTACGCCAAGGAGGGTAAGAGCAAGTGCGCGAGCGAGGCGATGACCTGCCCGCCGACGAGCGCGCCCACCGCCGCACCCACCCAGACGCCTTCGATGCCCGAGGGGGCGGTCCTCTGCCCTCCCGCGTCGCCGCCCGCCGTTGACCTCGAGGCACTGGTTTCGAGCCTCCAGGACGAAATTGCGGCCCTCCAGGACGAAGTTGCGGTCCTCAACAGCAGACTGGCCAGAATTTCGCCAACGCCGCCGCCGCCGTCGCCGCCGCCGCCGCTGCATGCACTTTGCGCAATGGACGCCGCGGCATTGAGCAGCGCCGACTGGGAGTCCGAGTGCCCGCTCCTGCTCGCCGAGGGCCTCACGTGCGAGACCACATACATGGAGTTGTGCGCACAAGACCATCCCGTCGGCGCCGAGTACAACTACTTCACCATCGGCGACTCGCTGTGCTCAGCGTGCGTGTCGCCGTCGCCGCCGCCACCAGCCCCGCCGCCACACACTCCTCCGCCGCCCTCGCCGCCGCCGCCCTCCGCCTCGCCCTCGCCGCCGCCGCCGGCCCCGCCGCCACCTGCCCCTCCGCCGCCCACTCCGCCCCCGCCGTCGCTGTCGCCCTCGCCGCCGCCCACTCCGCCGCCGCCGTCGCTGTCGCCCTCGCCGCCGCCGCCGTCGGCCTCTCCGCCGCCTCTTCTACCCGACATGATAAGCTGCGATTTCGAGGTCGACACTTGCGCCTGGACCGACACCGCGCCGGACGGGTTCTCTTGGACCCGCAGGAGCGGCGGCACTCCATCGTCTAGCACAGGCCCGAGCGGCGACCACACCACCGGCTCGGGCTACTACCTCTACACCGAGGCGTCTTATGGCGGCAACGATAAGCTGCACCAGCTCGAGAGCCCGCTTTTCTCGCTCCAGCAGGCCGGCACCCTCTCCTTCTTCTACCACATGTACGGCTTGGAAGACTACTACTACGACTACTCGGACATGGGCACCCTCTCCGTCGAGGCCAACGGCACCGAGACGGGCTGGACGACGCTCTGGAGCAGGACCGGCGACCAGGGCAATAGCTGGCTCGAAGCGGTAGTGATCCTACCCGCCTCGACGACGAAGGTGCGCTTCAACGGCAAGACGGGGTCGGGCTTCAGGTCGGACATGGCGCTGGACGACGTCTCCTTCTCGCAGTTTACGCCTCCGTCGCCGCCGCCGTCGCCGCCGTCCTTGCCGTCTCCGCCCTCTACGCCGCCGTCTCCGCCCTCCGCGCCGCCGCCGCCCACGCCGCCGCCGTCCGTCCCGCCTCCGCCCTCCGCGCCGCCGCCGCCACCGCCGCCACCGCCGCCGCCGTTCGCTCCATCAATCGACTTCCAGGTCACTGTGGGTGGCGGCAGATGGCAGTCCGATGTGTCGTGGAACCTGACGTGCAGCGGCGCGTTGATCGGCAGTGGAGGGGCCCCCTACTCTGGCACCCTGTCCGCGCCGCCCGGCGAGTGCACGCTCGACATGTACGACTCGTGGGGCGACGGCTGGACCGGCAACGAGTGGAAGGGTGCGGGCTATACGTTCACGCTCGGCTCCGGATCCTATGGCAGCGAGACGTTCACCCTCGCCCCCCTCCCCCCGTCCTCTCCGCCGCGGCCGCCGCCGCCGCCGTACCCGCCGCCGCTGCCACCGGCGCCGCCCTCGCCCTTGCCCCCTCCAACCTTCCCTCCGATCGATGGCAACTGTGACGGTTGCTGGTGCGGGTGCAGCGCCCAATGGTGGGATCCAGGCAGCTGCAGCACAAGCAACCCACAATGCATCCAGGAAACGGTGAATTGCATCAGGGGAAGCTGCGCGACAGCAGTCGCTAATGGGGTAACGACGACTCGGCAGCCGTATGGTGGGATCACCTGGGGATACAGGCCGGCCGGTCTACCTTGGACGTCATGCGAGTGCCTCGAATACAAGGTCATCAACGTCTGCAACGGCTGCTGGTGCTGCTCCGGGTAGCGCCGCGGACGAGTGTGGTTGCTGACAAAATAATCTGGTGCACATTTTATGATTCCACATTGCCTCCCATCCCTCCCTTTCATTCTCTGTTTTTTTTATCGGAGCGAGTTTGCGCTGCGCTACGGTCGTCGGACGTCGTTCAGAAGTGGGTCTTGAAGTGCGAGGGAGTTTAAGTTGTCGCCCTCGCCGCCGCCCCCCTCGTAAGGTAAGGTAAGGTAAACGTCTCCACACACACAAAGTGGTGGGGCAAGGGGGGGCGACCCTCGCATCTCCACGCCCGGACACGGGCAGGAGCCCCACGGCATTCAAAGTGCAAGCACCGGCCCGGTGCCGTGGGTGAGCAACCTGCACCCCACTCCCTCCCTCCCAGACACAGGACCCACACACAACCCCCACAGCGTGGACGACTACGTGTTCAGAAACACCAAGGTCACCGAATGGAGGGCGAACGGCACGATACGAAAAGGCAGGGCGAGGCGGATGGAGAAAGAAGTGCCGAGAAGGCCATGGTGGAGGGGAGGGACGGGAGGACGAAAGAAGGGCGAGGAGGACGAGCGGCCCGCACAGACCGCGAGCAGACAGCGCCTGCTGGCCATTTCGAGACATTGCGGAGGCCCCTTAGCCCTAGCCGGAGCTAAGGGGCCCGGCTTTTTCTGCGCTAACCCTAGGGGGAATCGCTCCGGAATAGGGTTCCCGGCACCATCGGGCGGCGCCACACGGATGGAGGGAGTCGGGTTTGCCATTGGCGGGCCGTGAGGGCGCTGAGAACTCAAGGCTGAGTTTTCGTCCTCCCACTTTCGATGTGGCGGAGTATACAACAAACTCTACAGCAAAATCGCGCTCTACAGCGGATCTCCTTGCTACACTGGTGCGCCCGTCGGCGGAACCCAAAGTTGTCCGCGCACTGTGCGCGTTTTCTTTTGTTTCCGGCGTCTCACAAGCATAGAAGATTCCACCAATGTCAATGTGTAGCAAGAGCATGGAGTCGGCAATACGACCGAGTTCCACCTTGCCCCGGGGTGGCACGTGTAGACCTGTCGCCGCTATCGAGGCGGGTATGCTCGCGGGGGCGGAAATCGTGCCCGGCAGCGACGCCGAGATCGTGGCGTCCCACTGCACCAAGGACCTCAGCTGGCTCCAGCCGTCCATCGACTCGCTCGCGATTCTCGGCACCAAGGTGATCGACGTGCACATCTACTCCAAGTGCGGCCTCGCGCCGATTGGCGCCCCTGCGGGCGCGCACCCGACGCCGCTTCCACCGCCCTCGGCCCGCAAAACCCTCTCTTGGTCGCACGCAGCCTTCACCAGCTGTGCCCCCCCCCCCCCACACACACACCACCACCAGACCGCCACCCGCCACCCCGCACCCTCCTCCTCCTGCCCTTCCGCGCAGGCGCCCACCTGCACACGCTGCCCAACTTGGGCCGCAACGATCAAGTCTACGCCGAGTACCTCGCGACGCGGCACCACAGCCTTCCGGGGCAGGTCTTCTTCCTCAAGGACAGCTCCTTCCACTACGGCGGGCACGACTTCAAGAAGTACGAGCGGTCGGCGGTCCAGATGGCGCAGGAGCTGAGGACGCGCGGCTTCTCGTGCGGCCGCGCCCCCCCGCACTGCGGCCCCGCGGGCAATGGGTCGCAGTGGCATGAGCGGGCCGTCCTCGAGGCGTTCGTGCTCCGAAACTACAAGGAGAAACACACGCAGCGGCTCCGCGGGGGCGCTCCCGTCAACGCCACCTTCAACTCGCCCACCCAGTCGATCGGCGCGTGGCTGGCGTCGGTGCTGTCACAGCCGACGTACAGCGAGCTCCGCGCTCGCGAGGTGTGGCCGGTCTGCTACGGCGGCAGCTTTGCGGCGCGTCGCGAGCAGATTCTGCGCGTGTCGGCGGCCGACTGGGCCGCGCTGGCCAAGTCCCTCAGCCGCGCGGACAACCTCGAGGAGGGCCACTACATGGAGCGCTCGTGGGCGGCGCTCCTCAGCCCGCCCCTGCCAACCAACGTCGCCAGACAGCTGCTGTGCCACCCGGCGGTCAAGAAGGCGCCGTACAGCGGCATGCTCCTCGCTACGGTCGGCCATCACACACACAAACACACACAAACGCACACACACAAACACACACACAAACACACACACAAACACACACACACAAACACACACACACAGCGCGTAGCCAGAGCCTGGTGGCGTGGGCCGATGAATATTGGTTGGCTAGGCTAGAGCTGGGATAGGCAGGCTAGAACGGAGATGGGTAGGCGAGCATTGTTTTACCGTGGTCAAGCCCTGGGGCTGGACACGGGGGCGGCTCTGCGGACTGCCTGCGCGCCGCGCTTGAGCGTTGCTTGAGGCGCTGCGCCTTCTTGAGCTTCTAACCGCTAGCTGCGAGACGTGCGAGTGCGACTCCTGTGGACCCCGGCCTGTGCGGCCAGACCGAGACCCGAGAAACCCGAGTGCCGAGACCGCGCGGCACCGCGCTATTACGGCTCTTTTATCGATTATCCGCTCTGCCGGTATTTCATTTTTCATCTGTGTTTATGATTATGTGAGTGATAAATAAACAGCCGGGTGGCCAACATTTTGTTAGAAAAGGGAATGCGTGCCCGTAGCAGCCGCGTATTCCACGCAAGCCGCTCACTCCGGAGCGGCGTTTCGCGCAAGCTTCCTCGCCGCCTTCTTCGCCGCCCTATGCGCTGCGCCTGCGGACCGCGCGCGCCTCACCGCGCCGTCCGTGCCCGGCCCGCCGCTCGACTCCGCCGCCTTCTTCGCCGCCCTCTTCCTCGCGAGGTGCTGGCTGAGCTCCACAAATCGTTGCCACGGGTCGGCCGCCTTCCACACTGGGCAAGCCTTTGCGCAGAGCAGCCGGTCGCTCGGCCGTTTGTGCGTATCCAGGTGCCGCAACCCGCCTACAGCCATCCGGCCGACTCGGAGCGAGACGAAGGGGGTGCGTCTCACGCGACGGCGCGGCCCGCGCCCGTGTTGATGCGGCAGAGGGAGCCAGACGTGTGGTTGAGGTTGAGCCAGGCGTCCGCCCGCCGCTGCGGCGGCAGCAAGAGAGGGAGAGTGAGCGCACGGCGTTGTGGGCTCCTGTGGACGCCATCTCCGTACACTGTGGGCCCGCGCCTGCACGATGGGGCGGAAGGCGCGCGTCGCCTGCTCCTCGGCGTGGCTCTCGGCGCCACTCCGCGCGAAGCCGCACTCGGGGTCGCTGCGAGGCACGCTCGAGTTCCTACGTAAGGTACGGTAACGTAAACTTCTCCACAGACACGAGGTGGTGTTCCTACGTGCCGAATACACCGACATCAGGCCGGGAGTACGGTATCGTACACCAGAGCATTCAGAGCACCGCGTGAGTACAGCGGGTAGGAACCCAGTGAATACAGCGGAATACGGTCGGAATGCAGCTGAACACGTGTCCTCTCGAGCGCTACTAGGAGGACATGAATCCGCATTCCGCGTCTAGGCTCGTGCGCCAGCAAGCGAACGCGTCGCGCGGGACCACGTCCGGCCGGACCGCGAGCACGTCTGCCCGAGGCGCGCAGAGGGGGGAGCGGTGTGCGTCCGTGCGTGCTGTCGCGTGGAGCCAGGCCGTGACGAGAGACGAGTGTGCACGGGAGAGTGCGGCTGGGGCACTGCAGCGAGCGACGCACCCGTCTGGATGAGGCCGTGCTCGCACCCCCGGCCGTAGCACGGCTTGTTGCGCCTGCACGAGGCGAAGACGCCCTCGTACCGGCCCGGCGACGGTCCGAACAGTCCCGCCATCGCCAGTGTTAGCCTTGACTCGTCAAACACCATCACATCCGGGTTGATGCGCACGACCCACTCGTACGCATCGAACCAGCCGCTCGTCAGAGCGACGTGCATGGCGTACTTGGCGCCGTCCTGGTAGCCTGGATTGAAAACGGAGAAGAAGATTGTGGCGTTCCGATTCGGGAGCGCGTTCACGATGCTCTGCCAGCTGAGGCGCGCCGCCGGCACCGCGGCCGCAGGGCCGCCAGCATACACCAGAACGTCGGCGGTGCGGAGCAGCGGCGCGTGCGCGAGCATCGCGGGCCAGCACGTCAGGCAAGCAGCGTGGTCATCGCTCAGGTGCGTCGCGAGGTACAGGAGCAGACGCATTGGGGTAAATGCACGCGTTGGGCTTCTCAGGACACCGTGAGACGCGCCGCAAAAAAACAAAAATCCACCCCTAACCGGGGCTAGGGCTCTCTTGCCCGCAACCCGATCCCGATCATCCGGCCCGCTGGGTGCGCTTCTTAGCTCCCCGGCCCTGGATGTGAGGCTAATGACTGCACTCCAAGTGCTCCAAGTGCTTGGGCCAGAGGATTTTTTAATATCCCTGTGTGGTGGCGGCTTGCCGTCCTCCCATCCCACCCTTCTCCTCTTCACGCCCTCACACAGGCCAAAGTTGGACCCGCGCGAGATCGCCCCCTCGCGCCATCTGTCGGGCCCGAGCTGTATGTCTGTGCCAGAGGCCTCTCCCGCCCATCGATCGCCTCTGGGCTGACTCGTGCGAGCGGTTCTCCGTGTATCGATGGTGGCCAGTAGCCTGTATCGATGGTGGCCAGTAGCCGGCACTGGTTTGCCGGATGCTGCAGCACACGATAGCTGTGACGCGACAGATACCCCTCGGTGCTGCTGAGCGGGTCCCCGACGCGTGCGCGTGGACGGAATTCGACCCGCGAGGAACCTCTCGAGCCGTTGGTAGCGCTCCACCTCCGACCGGACACGTCATCTGGCCCTGCGCTGAGGCTGCTGCGCACGCATACCGCCAGGGTGCTCACCACGCAGATGCCAGAGACGCGCCGATTGCGGCTGCCTCGCTTGCACACGTGTCCACAGACCTCTCCGGTTGACCACTCGGAGATCGGCAAGGCGCGAATTTGCATTTCGGTTCTTCCTCAGAGACAGAAGGCCCACTCGGCATGCTGCGAGGCAACGCCATCATGTGGCATAAAAGTGCATTCCCTGCCACAGAGAGCCACTCGGTGCAGCCGCGCAGCGGGCTCGTGGCATCACCCGATCCATGTAGAGTGCACGAGGTGCTCGGCGACGGGTGCAGCCCTGATGCGAGTCGTGCTGGCATGCTTACGCTGTGCGCCAAAGGCTCGCCACCGCCAGGGTCACAAACCTGATCCGCAACGCGATTGTGGTCCTGGTAGGGTGGCTTCCTCGATGGCTTGTGACCACGGCGAGCGAACGTGTAGCCAGCCCGACGCTGACTTGGCTCACGGGACCGACAAAGCAGCTATCGCGCAGCCGCCCGTCGCTGCACGTAGACACTAAACACTGGATACGTCCAACGGCGTCCAACTTGGTAAAATTCGGTCCAGCTGATTAACCCTGGTAGGTGGACAAAAGTATGCGTTTTTTGGCCTCCCCTCCCTAACATTAGCCGGCCAAAATGTGCTCTCGCCGGTTAATATTAGGGAGGGGGGGGCGGTCGGGTGTCAGACCTAGCTCTAGGCGTGCGAGGCTGACGTATTTTGGACAATCCACCCACCAGGGTTAAAACAAAACAGTGGAAGCCAACTCGGGTGTCGACCACCAGCCCGCGCTGGCCGGCGCTGCCTCTCCACTATCTCCTCTGCACGTCCCAACCATGGTCCCAACAACTAAGCGGGCTCCTCGTATCGCCATCTGCATGTGGTACGACGCAAAGGCTGCTGCTTTTGCTAGCATCGCCGCGGAGAGCAACCGCAGGTTTGCCGCACAGTTTGGCTACGCCTTTGTGTCCAGCAGCACCATATACCAGCACGACCGTGCTCCCGCCTGGCAGCGGCTAGGCCTGTTGGAGCAGGTCCTGTCACGCGGTGTCAACGGCACGACCGTGGACGCTGCGATCTGGCTCGACGCTGACGCGGCACTTCTGCACGAGAATGGCAACCAGCTCCGGTTGCAGCTCGAGACGCACGGCATCACTAGCAGTCACGGCCCAGACTTATTGTTTTCGGGCGACCGGCCGAGTAACCAGCTTATCAACACCGGTGTGATGGTGGTACGCAATTCAGCCTACACGCGCGCATTCTTACGTCGCATGACAAGCGCCGAAACACAGCCAGAGACGTCTCGTTGCGCCTTCTTCTTACGGCATTTCCCATGGGAGCAGGCATGCATCAACCGGCTGTGGAGCCAAAACATAAGTTCGATCCAGCAGCACGCAAAGCTGTTGCCGTACGGCACTTTACAGACAGCCGCCGCTCCGCCCCAGTTCCTGCAGCCGTCCGCACCAATCATCCATTTCATGCACGGCTCCTCCATCAGTGAGCCCCATGGCGACGTCGACCGGATGGATGGGCTGCGTATGGTCAAGGTCCGGAACGAGGGCCCGCTAGGTCCAAAGGTGCCGCTCACGCGGGTCCAATTCTTCTCGCGACTCAAGCTGCAGCCGCTGCAGGGCTTACTACAGCTCCCCATGCCGTTGTACCTCTTCCCTCGCGATTACTTCACTTCGACACGCTACTTGAACCCCCCCTCAGATTCCATTCCAAGTCCACGGCCCACGATAGCTAGCCAGCAGCAGACACCCGAGCTTGTCCTGCCGCCAGATGGCCCTGCTGTCCCGCCGATAGATGGCCCTGCTGTCCTGCCGTCAGATGGCCCTGCGCGCCGCTTCTGCCTGGCTGGCATTGAGCACGCCTCCGGCCAGGTCTGCTGCAACGCATCTTGTGGCGCGTGCGGCGGCAGCGGCTGCTCCTCGCGGCCAGGAGGTTCGGCGCAGTGCTGCATGCCAGCCATTCTAAGGCAGAGGCGGCCGTGTGAGCACGACAACGATGTGGCCTGCACCAAAGCTGCTCCGCAGGGAACGGGTTTTGAAAGGACGGACAAGAGTAACAGGCTAGAGTCAAGCGAGAAGAGCTCTCCAAGGGGACCACAGTGCCAATGCCAGGATGTCTTCGTGTCCGGCTTCTTTGATATGGGACCGTTCCGCGATTCGCGATCAGGGTATGTCGAGGCGGCGGCAAAGCTGGCAGGCGTGCTTCACGGGGCGGGGTGCACCTTGGTCTTCCTTTGCGGCGACGCCTGCGCGGACTTCAAGGCGCGGTTTCCGAGCACGGTCGAGGTGCGGCACCTCTCCCTGGACGGCATCGGGTCGACCCTGACGGCCTTCTCGGACCCTCGTGCCGAGACCACCGCAGTGGTGACTGCCATGCGTCGGCGTGATGGGCGCCCAGCCAAGACCTTCTACGCCAAGACACCTGCGAACACTACGGCGATCTACAGGCTGGTGACGCATGCCAAGTTTGAGATGCTGCGGCGTGCTGAGTCTGCTAGCACCGTACGCAAAGGCGTTGGTCAACGACTGATATGGGTCGACGCCGGTCTCTTCCGCCATACGTGGCATGGCTTTGAAGAGTGCGTCAGCTGTCTCAATCCCGTTCAAACACAGTTCGCAGCGTTTTCCATATCTTCGTTGCGGGCGCGTTGGCTGCCGCAGTTGCAGCTGCTCTACAACGCTTGGGGAGTGCATAAGAAGGAAGTTGTCGCCACGGTCATGATCTTCAATCGGAGAAGCTATGCTGCCTTCTACGATGCGTACGTGCTCGCCTTGCGGTCGTATTTGCGAGACGGGTTCTTCCCCACGGAACAGGGGTTGCTCACGATTCTGGCGGAGCGAGCAGAGAGTGAAGGACGGAGTTTCGCCTTGCAACAACCCGGATACGAGCGCATTGCAGCGCGGATGCTATGCCCCCCGAAGAGCTCCCGGGCCCAACAGCCGAATCGTTCTTCTGTGTGAGGTCCGAGTCAGAAGGGGCGCCCTCAGCGGTCGATGTTGGTGCGACTTGCCAACGCGAACGCCTGCAAAGCACCATCAACTACAGCCCCGGCTCGCGGGAGGAGTTCTTCCACCGCGACGTCTTGAAAATCTTTGCTTGCTTCATCAAGGCCTGTCTTGACGAAGGCGGACCACTACGCAGCAAGATTCGCGATCGCTTCAATCATTGGAGCCATCATGCGTATGATCGGGATGCTGAACTCCTCGCGCTGCTACCTGCGCGCGCCTGCAATACCCTAAAAGGAGGACGTCTGCTGTGGGCTGCTTAGACCTTAGTGATGCCGATCCGGCGCGGGAGGTGAGGTTTGACTCCTCTCTGGGGTGAGCGCCCGCTGCCCCGTCCGTGCCACGTCTATGCGCCCCGAGTGTTAGGTGAACTGGGAGCGCTGACCGCTGTGAGCTGGTGAAGCTGTGTTCTGTGGAGGGTCTGGGTCCGAGGGCAGGATCTTCCTTGTATCCACCGACCGAGGGCGAGGCGGTGCCCGGCGCCGTCGCGCGTCGGGCCCGCGTTGAAACACAGTGCTGAGTAATGAGAATGTCCGTTATTTCTCTCCCTTCTCGTCCTTTCACTGGCACCCCACCCACCAGCACCACAAAAGCATCCCTCTAACCGACATCCGGCTCTGCGTCCGCCTCCATGCCGAGGCCGTCCGTTTTTGATTTCTCGGTAAGTGGGGGGCCGAGCCGCCTCCGGGGTGGCGGGCGGGCGGGCGTGTTGAAAAACAAAAAAACAGAAAACAAGGGGGGGGCCGGGGCTCAGCCCCCCCTCTGGGAGTAGAAAATACGCCCAGGGGGGCCAAGGAGGCGGCGCGGGGAAGCAGCATCAGGTGAGGGCAGGAGGGATGGCGCTTAGGGTCGGCTTTGATACAAGGCTCAGGGTGAGGGTGAGGGTGGGGGTGAGGGTGAGGGTGAAGAGTCGCGCAGGGAGAGGAGCTCCGCCTGCGCGTAGAGGCGGAAGCACGTGCCGGGGCCGGTGCGTCTCCCGCGCGGCCCTTGCGCTGCTCGGCGGACGCGCGCGAGACCCAGCACGGCAGCAGCTCATCTCCTTGACGGCGCCGGAGTCGACGACGAAGCGGATGCCGTCGATGGTGACGCTGGTCTCGGCGATGTTTGTGGCGAGGACGACCTTGCGCACGCCCTGCGGCGGAGGAGGCGGCTGGACCCCTCGCCCTTCCCGGGAGGAGTTGTGGCTGTGTGTGTGTGTGTGCGTGTGTGCGTGTGTGCGTGTGTGCGTGTGTGCGTGTGTGCGTGCGTGTGTGCGTGCGTGCGTGCGTGCGTGCGTGCGTGCGTGCGTGCGTGCGTGCGTGCGTGCGTGCGTGCGTGCGTGCGTGCGTGCGTGCGTGCGTGCGTGCGTGCGTGCGTGCGTGCGTGCGTGCGTGCGTGCGTGTTTGCGTGTTTGCGTGTGTGCGTGTGTGCGTGTGTGTGTGTGTGTGTGTGTGTGTGTGTGTGTGTGTGTGTGTGTGTGTGTGTGTGTGTGCAGACACTTTACAGCATCAGCATAGAGGTGTGCCGTCGGTGTATGTGTCGCGCGGACAGGCGGTGTGGAGCGTGCACCTGCGGCGGCACGTCGAAGACACGCTCCTGCGCCTCGACCGGCAGCGACGCGTGGAGGGGCAGCACGATCCTGGGATGTGACGCCAATGTCAGGGCGTGAGTACGAGACGTGCTCGCGGTCCGGCCGGACGTGGCCCCGCGCGACGCGTTCGCTTGCTGGCGCACGAGCCTAGACGCGGAATGCGGATTCATGTCTTCCTAGCAGCGCTCGAGAGGACACGTGTTCAGCTGCATTCCGACCGTATTTATTCCGCTGTATTCACTGGGTTCCTAGGGCCCCCGCGCCCCCCCAGAGGCTCACCCTCGACACCCTCGCGATCTCGCGCGGCTCCCGCCCCCCCGCGACCGTTCGGGTAGACTGCTAGTTTCACGGCAGTGGTGGCAACGAAGAAGACCGAAAAAGTCAAGGTTGAATTCTTTCGCGGTGCAAAGCCGTCGAAGGGCAGAGATAGCCCGAGCTGCGCAACTTGATCAACTCCCTCTCCGGCCAGATGTTCGCCCTCGCGATGTCGTCCGCCGGCCTCGTCCCGGCCCATTCCAGGCTGCAGCCACAGGCAGCCGCAGCCGCGCCCACGCGCACCTTTGTCCGCATGAACGCCGCCGAGGAGGCGGCCAAGCGTGCGTGGCTCTCCAAGCAGGGGCTCGGCTTGCCCGGTGCTTCTGCAGGCAGGGGCGAGGCGGCGCTCTCGGTGCGCGGTGTGGTCGCGCCGACGGCCGACAGGCGCTCGGGCATGCGGGTCCCCCCTACCCCTCCTACGATGGAGTGGGGCGACCACAAATCCGACTACATCCCGCCGGCGGGAGTGGCGAGTGCTCGCGCAGCCCCCGCGCCAGCAGCGGGCCCGCGAGGCGTGCGGCCATCGGAGGGGTGGGGCGACCACCTTAACTACTGACGCGCTGCAGCCGCCTCAGACCGCGCGAGCACGGCATCCACCGCGCCGGCTGCTGCAGAGCAGAGAGGTTCTGCGTGGGTTGGAAGGAGGGGGGAGGCTGCATTTGTGTGTGACCGAGGGCGTGGCAGCGGTGCATGCACCGCGAGAGACACGGCCGCCGCCCGCTGTGTGAGAATATCCGTCCGATCGAGGCGCGCCGGCGATAACCCGGTCCACTGCCTAATGACGAGCGCGCGGAGCGGGACCCGCGGCGGGGCCCGGCGCGTGGGGCGGAGCGAGTGGTTGTTTTGTGTTCTTCGTACTTACCATGGAACTGGACGAACTCCTCCACGTACATACAGGTCTCACAGCTCCTGCATTGCAACAAAGCGAAAAATGTCCCCACCCCGCCGCGCTCGCGGCGCCGCCCGCCGGCGCCGCGGCCGCGCCTCGGGCCTCGCCGCCAGAGGCAGAGACGTCAGAGCCACCACCGCGCTGCTGCTCCCTCTCTCGCCACTGGACACGCCGCTGCAGTTTCACCCGCCACGACTGCCGCGCGCGCACCCGCCGTTCAGCTCGTCAAGCTGCTACGACGCCCAAGCAGGTCGAGTTGAGATGGCCGATGCCTCCGCTCACGCGTCGGAAAGTCGGGTCGAGAAACGTCACGTGCGACGCGAAGCGCGCGTCGGCGGCGGCGCGCTCGGCGGCGGGGAGCGACGCGCAGAGGGCGTTGCGCAGCTGGCGCGGCATGTCGGGCTTGCCGCCCCACTGCGGCAGCCTCCAGCCGGCATCGTGCACCACCTTTGGCGACGGCCGGGGCGCGCGCGCGGGCGTCAGGCGCGGGGCCCGGGAGGTAGGCGATCTGGAGGTGGGCGTTCACTCGAGATCACCCGAGATGACCCGAGATCACTCGAGATCACCCGAGATCACCCGAGACCACTCGAGATCACCCGAGATCACCCGAGATCACCCGAGATCACTCGAGATCACTCGAGATCACCCGAGACCACTCGAGATCTCTGGCCGCGTGTGGCTGGACTCCTCTCGGCTCCTCTCGGCTCCTCTCGGCTGCCTCTCGGCTGCCTCTCGGCTGCCTCTCGGCTGCCTCTCACCTTTGCTGGGCCGTTGAAGTGCACCGCGAGCGGCGTCGCACCAGAGGATCTGTGCCGCAGCGTGCCGCCCTCGAGGCGATGCGCTCCCGCCTTGAGGAGAGATGCAGATCTCGCGCCGAGATGCAGATCTCGCGCCGAGATCCAGATCTCGCGCCGAGAGTACGGCCGAGAGTCGCCGCCCTCCCTCCCTCGCCCGAGGCGTATGCCGAGGCGCGCCTTGAACATGTTTTCGAAGAGGCGCAGCGAGTAGTCAAGGCCGAGCCGCACGCCGAGCAGCCGCCCCCCCCCCGCGCTGCAGTCGGGCGACCCGTTGGCGCGCACGCAGCGGCGCTGCCCGTCATGCGGGCAGGTGACGCAGCGCGCGCGGCCGCCGACGCGCGGCCGCCTACCCGCGCCCCTCGGCTCCTCTCGGCTCCTCTCGGCTCCTCTCGGCTCCTCTCGGCTCCCCTCGGCTCCCCTCGGCTCCCCTCGGCTCCTCTCGGCTCCTCTCGGCTCCTCTCGGCTCCTCTCGGCTACCCTCGGCTCCTCTCGGCTACCCTCGGCTCCTCTCGGCTACCCTCGGCTCCTCTCGGCTACCCTCGGCTCCTCTCGGCTCCTCTCGGCTCCTCTCGGCTCCTCTCGGCTCCTCTCGGCTCCTCTCGGCTCCTCTCGGCTCCTCTCGGCTCCTCTCGGCTCCTCTCGGCTCCTCTCGGCTCCTCTCGGCTCCTCTCGGCTCCTCTCGGCTCCTCTCGGCTCCTCTCGGCTACTCTCGGCTACTCTCGGCTACTCTCGGCTACTCTCGGCTCCTCCCGGCTCCTCCCGGCTCCTCTCGGCTCCTCTCGGCTACTCTCGGCTCCTCCCGGCTCCTCTCGGCTCCTCTCGGCTACTCTCGCGCGGCCGCCTGGTACTCCCGCCCCTCGCGCCGCACGCACGCGCGAGGTGCTGCGAGACGAAGAGGCAAGCGTACCTACTCTCGGGTGATCTCGGGTGATCTCGGGTCATCTCGCGAGGAGCTGCGGCACACGAAGAGCCGGGCGTACGCGGTCTGGTCGTTGTCGACGTAGACGCGCGGCGTCGGCGAAGCGCGCGCAGTGTGCCGCTCCCAGTTGAGGTAGACGTCGAGCAGCGCGGGCAGCGACTCGCCGCGACGCACGCCCACCAGCGTCTGCAGCAGCTCGAGCACGGCGCCGACGGGCCTACCGCACCACCCACGGGACTGAACCCACACTGGGTTCGGTACTCTGGAGGTGCGGTACTAGGCGGGCGCCCGGCCCACATGCCCGAGTTGAGGTAGCGGAAGGGGGAGGCACCTGAGAGACGGGCAGACACACACTTCCGACACCGCACTTCCGGCCGCACTTCCGAGCTTAGGATTGACCGGAAGCGAGTGCGGCGCCTGGCGCTGGCGGGAAGAGCGGGCCCACCTCCTCCGGGTAAGGCTGGTGCTCGGTCGAGAAGAGCAGGTGCGAGCCTGAGGCGGGAGATATGGGGAGATATGGGGAGATATGGTGCTCGGTCGAGAAGAGCAGGTGCGAGCCTGAGGCGGGAGATATGGGGAGATATGGGGAGATATGGTGCTCGGTCGAGAAGAGCAGGTGCGAGCCTGAGGCGGGAGATATGGGGAGATATGGGGAGATATGGTGCTCGGTCGAGAAGAGCAGGTGCGAGCCTGAGGCGGGAGTGGGGGGGCTGGAGCGAGGGGGGAGGGGCTGGAGCGAGGGGGAAGGGGCTGGAGCGGGAGGTGTGGGGAGATGTGGGGGAGATGTGGGGGAGATGTGAGGAGATATGTGGAGATATGTGGAGATGTGGGGAGATGTGGGAAGATGTGGGGGAGATGTGGGGAGATGTGGGGGAGATGTGAGGAGATGAAGGGAGATGTGGGGAGATGTGGGGGAGATGTGAGGAGATGTGAGGAGATGAAGGGAGATGTGAGGAGATGAAGGGAGATGTGGGGGAGATGTGGGGAGATGAAGGGAGATGTGGGGAGATGTGGTGAGGTCGAGCCTGAGGCGGCGGCGGCGGCGCGGTATGCCTCGCGCAGCGCCGCGGCGCCGCCCTGGAAGAGCACGTCGTGGTCCGTGAAGACGACGAGCGTGTCGTTGGAGTAGCCGCACGCGGCGAGGTAGTGGAGCGGCAGGACGAGCTTGGCGCCTGGGGAGGTGTCTCGGAGGTGTCTACGGGGAGAGTCTCGGCACGGCAGACGGCGAGGGAGCGGCAAGACGAGCGGCGCCGAGGTGGAACGTCCACGGCTTGGGCGAGCCTACGTGCTGAACACGCCGACCTCAGGGCGGGAGATATGGGGAGATATGGGGAGATATGGGGAGATATGGGCAGCCTACGTGCTGAACACGCCGGCATGAGGGCGGGGAGGCGGTCTTGTGCAGCGTGTTCAGAGCACCGCGTGAATACGAGGGGCTACGAGTGCCGTGAGTACAGCGGAATACGGCGGCATAACGGTGGAATGCGCGTCCTCTCGAGTGCTGGTTGGAGTACGTAGCCCGCTTCTAGGTGGTCTAGCTGGGCGAGCCTCCGCCGAGCCATATCTCCCCATATCTCCCCATATCTCCCCATATCTCCCCATATCTCCGCTTCTAGGGGGGCGAGCCTCCGCCGAGCCATATCTCCCCATATCTCCCCATATCTCCCCATATCTCCGCGTCTAGGGGGGCGAGCCTCCGCCGAGCCACGAGCCGCTGTCCCAGCCGAGCAGGGTCGGCCTGAGCCATGCGCGAGGAGCTAGTGAGTCGCGACATCACGAGGCGGGGAGGTCCCTGTCGAGGTAGAGTCGGCGGCCTGAGCAGCCAATCGGAGGAGGGGCGGTCAACATGCGCGCGGTCAGCAGCCAGCCACAAGTCGGGGCTGTGCCCCGCCCAGACGCGGCGTCCGGCTCAGCCAGTGCACCATCGCCCTCTCCCCATACATCTCCCCATACCTCCCCATTCCTCGCGCCTCAGCCAGTGCACCATCGCCCTCTCCCCATACATCTCCCCATATCTCCCCACATCTCCCCACATCTCCCCACATCTCCCCGCATCTCCCCACATCTCCCCACATCTCCCCATATCTCCCGCCTCAGCCCGTGCACCATCGCCGACGACAGGTAGTGGCATAGGAACTGGTTCGGCCTGCTCACAGCCGCAGGTGTGAAGAGAGGCGCTGCTCGCAGCTCCCAGGTAGTGGCACACGAGAGACTCGTTCGGCGACCTATCCGATACCAGCAGCAGCAGCACGCCGCCGCTCGGCGCGACGCAGTGCATCTTCCCGCCGCCGCCACCGCCGCCACCGCCGCCACCGCCGCCACCGCCGCCGCTCTCGCCGCCGCCGCTCTCGCCGCTCTCGCCGCCGCCCTCGCCACTGCCGCCGCCAAAACGCGTCGTCGGCGGCGGCGCGACCCGCCTCGGCGGCAGCGGCGGCGGCGGCGGGCTGGTTCCCGGCGGGAGGTACTTGTGGCAGCCAAGGCGCGCCCAGCGAAGGCGCGCTGCGGGCGGCGCGGAGCCCCACCCCCCTCCAGGGCTCGCGCCTGCCGGTGGGCGACGAGCTGGGTTCGGGTACCGCGGGGGTAGGGGGATGGATTCGGGTACCGTGGGGGTAGGGGACGGGTGGCACCTGCAGGTGGGCGTAGGAGACGGCTGGTGAGACGCCGGCTCTCGCGGCTGCGCGGCGGTCGCGGCGGCTCGCCATGTGTCGCCAGCATGACTGTGGGCTCATGGAAGCCGCCATGTGGTCGGCGGGCGGTGGGCGCGCGCCGTGCAGCACGCGCGCGATGGCCTCGCAGACGGGCTCATCTCGGGAAATCTCGGAGAATCTCGGAGAATATCGGAGAATCTCGCGCCGTGCACGCGCGCGATGGCCTCGCAGACGGGCTGCGCGTAGACGTCGGCGCAGAGGTCGTCCCAGGCCTGGTGGTAGCAGGCAGCCCTCCTCATTTACAGGTATGGACACACGGGCGAGTGGGGCTGCGGCGGCGCGTCAAGTGAGGGCGAGTGGGGGGCGGAGTGTGCGCTTGCAGGCGTTCGACCGAGCAGGCTCGGCGGGGGCGCTGTTCCGCCGCTGGTTCGGTCAGCGAGTCTGCGGAGATCGTCGATCTCGCGGGCGGAGATCGTCGATCTCGCGGGCGGAGATCGTCGCCCTCCCGTGCATGCTGTCTTCCGCATCTAGGCGTCCGGGCAGGCGACG
>NW_005199274.1:716299-720525 GCF_000372725.1 Emiliania huxleyi CCMP1516 | reverse complement strand
GCGTCCGGGCAGGCGACGCGCGCAGCGAGCTCTCCTCCCCGTCGGCCGGCGAGGCGCACGGAGCGTAGCACGCGCGGCGGCGCGCCGCCTGCGGGAGGGGGGGGTGGGGGGTGGGGGGGTGGGGGGAGGGGGGGGTGGCGCGGTGGCGCGGGCGCGCGGGCAGTGCGGCGTGGCATCGCGTCGTGGGCGTGGCATGGCGTGCGCTGCGCTGTCGGTCGGTCAGTCAGTCAAGTCAGTGTGACTCACGTCCTGGCACGGACGACCGGGCACACGCACTCGCGGAACACACACACGGGCCATTGCACACGAGGCGGTGTGGTGCAAATCTCGGGAGAGGGTTGGCACATGCGCGCCCACTGCCGCATATCGGCAGCCAGCCGCGACAGGCTGATTGTCTGCATCGCGATGCGCGTCGACGGAAGCCGCGGCGCGGGCGCCCACGGAGGCGCGTTGCCGTGCCCGCGGACGAGGTCGTCGCCTAGTGGCGGAGCAGGACGGGCGAGTCCACTCCCTCACTCCCTCACAGGGGCAGAGGGGCGCCTGCAGAGAGGGAGGGAGGGAGGGAGGGAGGGAGAGGGAGAGAGGGAGAGAGGGAGAGAGGGGAGAGAGAGAGAGAGAGAGAGAGAGAGAGAGAGAGAGAGAGAGAGAGAGAGAGAGAGAGAGAGAGAGAGAGAGAGAGAGAGAGAGCGAGAGGAGAGAGAGAGAGAGAGAGAGAGAGAGAGAGAGAGAGCGAGAGCGAGAGAGCGAGCGAGCGAGAGAGCGAGAGCGAGAGAGCGCAAGAGCGCGAGGCCCGTCGCCTCTGTAGTTGAGGCGCGCGCCGGTGGCGTCCGGGTGCACACGGAGGTGCACGGGCGCGGAGCCGTCGCAAGGCGGCTTGTCGCACTCGAGCTGGAAGAGCGAGGCGTGCGAGGCCGGCTGACCGTCCACGCTGAACGTCCACTGGAGAGGGTGCGGCGGCGGGACCAGCCGCAGAAAGGCACCGCTGAGCACGTGCCGCAGCTGGACCCAGCCACCGCGCGACCACGAGCCCTCCACCTCGATCAGGCGCCACGCCGCCGCCTCGAGCGGCGCGGCGCCGGCCTCGGCGCTGGCGCTTGCTCCAACGAGCCCGCGCTCGCCCGGCACGAGCAGCTTGCCGTTGGACATGCGGAAGAGGGCATACACGATCCCGCAACCGGTCGGGCTGGCAAGGGTGCAGCCGGTGCCGCGCAGCCGCGCAGGGTCCTCGCGGGAGCAGAGGCGGCGATGTCGGCGCGGCATTGAAGAGAAGAATTTGTCAACGAAAGAAAAACGCGAAAACGCGACAAGGGAGAGCACGACGAGAGTGGGACGACGACGAGGTGGCACGAAGGTTGAAGCGAGAATCGGCGAGAGACTGCGAAGAGAGATAGGAAGAGGCGGACGCCCAAAGGGTGGGCGAAGGCTAGCGCACCACACCCCTCTCCTTAAAATCCCTGTGTGGTGGCGGCGTGCCGTCCTCCCATCCCTCCCTTGGGTGCACTTGGGGACGTCTGTTTTCTTTCTGTTTGTTTCTTTAAAGAAATATATCTCGCACGACACTGGGCACGGGACTGGCGCGCACTGGCACTAATAACACAGGTACATGGATGTAAGAAGAAATCGCACGCAGCAAGTATACACATATAGGACACAGACTAAGACTCCTAGGACTAACAACTAGGACTAAATCTCAACAAACAATCTAAATCTCTCTCTGACCCAAAATTCGAGAGAGATTTTTAGCAATACCAAACAACTCTAACACTCACACGTCATTTGGGGCCTGGAGCCCTGTTCACGCGCGCGCGAGACGTGCAGACAGGGTTGCCAGGTGAGAGCGAATGGCGCGGTTCACGCCTCGCACAACAGAGAGAGAGATGCGCTCTGCATGGTGGGACATAAAAGAAAGCGAGTACTTGGGCGAGTAGGCCGTGCGGTCGACGCTGCCGCGCGCGACTTTGCGCGCGAGGCGGCGCAGCTTGAGAACGGCGGTGGGCGAGAAGCCGCCGCCGAACGTCTCGTGGAGCAGCAGGTTGAAGTTGTTGCGCTTGACAAAGATCGCGTCGTGGTAGAAACCGCGATGCGCCTTGACGTAGCCGTGGCCGTTCTTGTGGTCGAAGGGTTGGCCGGGCTGCCCGCGCGCCTTGCAGCCCATGTTTAGGCGGCGGGCCTTCTCCTCGGTGTTGCCGAAGGCGTAGGAGTGGCCAACGGAGGCGGGCGTGCCGCCGCTCGAGGCGTTGCCAACGCCCGCCGAGGAGGTCTTGAGGAGGGGCGTCCAGAGCTTGACTTCATTCACCTCATCGCCTCCTCCCGGGCCAGCGTGGGGTTCCGCGAGGTCGACCTTGTACCCCTCGTTGTACTGCCGGGTGAGCTCTGGTTTCTCCTTGTCGCCGTGCACGACCGGCGCGTTGGCCGGGGCGCGCATCGCGTCCGCCCAGGCGGCGAGGACGCCGTCGTGGGGCCGCCGGTGGTGGGCCTTGTTGTAAAGGTAGTCGCCGAAGAAATCGACTGGCATGCCCCGCTCGAGCGCGACCCGAAGGGTGGGAAGCGCCACGGAGAGCCAAAGGCCGAGCTTCCGCTGGAGCTCGTCCTGGAGGGTGTCGGAGGAGAGGGCGGTGGCGTACGTGCCGTCGACACGGACATCGAGGGCTTTGCCGGCGAAAGGCGTTGAGGCGGAGACGAAGCGCGAGGCTTCGCGGTTGTTGACGGCGCTGTCTCCGAGGGACGGATTGTTCTTGACGTGCACGTCCCGCGCCTTGACGAGCTCCTGGTGCGCGTACCAGTCCTTGTGATTCTTGATGGCAGCGAGCGCCCGCGGCCGCGGGTACGTGGATTTGCAAGTGCCATTGAGAATCGCGTCGGTAGCTGGAAGGGACTCGGGCTCGGGGAGCGGGACGCTCTTGGGGTAGAACTCAGTCAGGTAGCCGCCGCGGACGGTGTGGTACTTGTTTTTGTCGCGGGCGGTGCGCTTCTCGCACACCTCCTTCCAGTCCGAGAGGGCGGACTCGTAGGTGGCGATGGCTGCGGCGATGGTGGGGTACTTGGACGCACCTCCCTCGTCGAGGGCGAAGTCGGGGTTGTGGGCGACGAGGGTGCGCCAGTTCTTGAGGAGCGACATGGAGAAGTCGCTGTCGGCTCGCGTGAAGGCGGTGTCGATGTTGCACCCGCCCATCTCGGTCCAATTTCATTAACGCTGAGAGAGAGAGAGAGAGAGAGAGAGAGAGAGAGAGAGAGAGAGAGAGAGAGAGAGAGAGAGAGAGAGAGAGAGAGAGAGAGAGAAGAATTCTTAAAATACAAGCCTCTCTCACAGCTTGAAAGACATCGAGTCGTGCAACCTAGGCCCAAGACGAATACGGGGCGCGTGAAACACAGTGGAATCTCTTTGCAACGGCGTGTGCAAGCAAGAGAGAAGAGGAGTCACTTGTGCGTTTTCGACGTACCAATGCACGCGAGTGGGTCAGCCCTTTCTCAATGTCTCAGTGCAGTGCAGTCAATGGCATCCGGGGTGAGAGGCGACGCTCAGGCCAGGGAGAGGAAACGAGAGGTGCTCGGCTCGCAGCTGCGTTCCTGGATGAGTGAGGAGGAACGCCGTTGAGATCAGCGTCTAGGGAAAGATGAGGAAGTAGGCTCCGGCGGCTCATTTAATCCTCACACGCTGACTCGACACACGCATAGGGAATCAACACTCACAAGCAACCTGACACAAGTCAGCTTGCGGATTGGTCGAGAGGAAAGAAACGAACATGATCGGGCAAACCCCGCAAAGTGACCCGTTTTTACCCACCCACGCCCGTGCGCGCGTATCTTAGCTAAGGTACGCGGCCACACGCGCTGGCGCGCACGGCAACCGGGACTTACACGCGCGACACGAGGGACTGCGTTCCTCGCCTGCCTCGGGGGAGAATAGCCGCCCTCACCCGCTGCCGCGCATCGAGCTCGGCGCGGGGCTGATACGTGTCATTCTGTGCCGGCGCGTATCTTAGCCAAGATACGCGGCCACACGTGCAGACGCGTATAGCGGTACTCGCGCCCACACGTGCAGCCGCCTATCTTGGCCAACACAGGCGGGCGTGAGCGCGTGAAACGGCCCCGTCGGCAAAGGAGACTCCCCGCTGGCACTTGCAACGGAGGGAAGGTCCACATCCCTCCGCTCCCCATGGGGGGCGCATAATCTGGGCAAACCACGGGCCCATTCCTAATGCGTTTTATTTTTCCCAAAACAGGAC
>NW_005199274.1:698289-716199 GCF_000372725.1 Emiliania huxleyi CCMP1516 | reverse complement strand
AACATCGGCCCCCATGCATGGGCGTGTATGTCACGCGGTACGCGTCTGCGAGTGCAGCCGCCTATGTTGGCCAAGATAGGCGGCTGCACGTGTGGGCGCGAGTACCGCTATACGCGTCTGCACGTGTGGCCGCGTATCTTGGCTAAGATACGCGCCGGCACAGAATGACACGTATCAGGCCCCGCCGAGCTCGATGAACGCCAGCGGGTGAGGGCGGCTATTCTCCCCCGAGGCAGGCGAGGATACGCAGTCCCTCGTATCGCGCGTGTAAGTCCCGGTTGCCGTGCGCGCCCGCGCGTGTGGCCGCGTACCTTAGCTAAGATACGCGCGCACGGGCGTGGGTGGGTAAAAACGGGTCACTTTGCGGGGTTTGCCACATGATCGGCGGTCCCACAGCCCCAGACCGATGGCGATCACCGATGGCGATCACGTGCCTGCTTCTGCTGGCCAAGCTCACGGCTGTCGCTCGAGCCATCGCTGGCTACGCCCCTGGCTCGGATGATGGTGCGGTCGTCTCTAGCCGCCAGAAGGGAGGCGGCGGCCAGCAGGCGACAGAGGCGGCGCTCTCGTGCCACGCTGAGTGCCCGGCGCTCGGCGAGACTGTCCTGCTCGATGACAATCGGCATATGAGCAACTCGAACACGGCGTGCAATTGCGACTACTTTGGCTGCTCACCGATTGAGCGCGCGCCTGACCTCGACAGCGCCGGCTGGTACCGCTTCGGCGGCGACGATGGCGCGACGCAGATGGCGACGTGCTTTGTGCAGGGTGGTAGCACGGGCGGTGCCAGCTGCGGCACCACCGGCTGCACCGGCTTCCTCGCCACCCCGCACCCGGCGGCAGGCGACGCGCCGGCAGCCGCACAAGTGTGCTTCAACTGTGGCGACTCGTCAGGGTGCGACTTCTTCGTCGATGCCAACGTGTGCGCGTGCGATTACGGCAACGGCGGCGGCACGACGTACACCTATCAGCTCACGAAGCCGGCGGGCGGCTCTGGCAAGCGCCGCTACTGCGGCTCCGGCGGCGAGGTCTGCCCTCCGCCGCCGTCGCCGCCGCCTGTCTTGCCCGAGGCGCCTTCGCCAGCGCCGCCAGCGCTGCCGCCACAAGAGCCTCCCATGCCACCATCGCCTTCCCTGCCGTCACCACTGCCGCCACCGCCTTCGCCGCCACCGCCTTCGCCGCCACCGCCATCGCTTTCACCACCACCACATGGATCAGTACCATCGTGCCCTGCGACCTGCTTCGGCCAGACCTGCGACGACTGGGTAAGCGCTTCTCCCACGCCGTGCGCGCCCGCCGGCGCAGAGCTGCTCAGCGCCTCTCCCACGCCGTACGCGCCCGCCGGCGCAGAGCCACCACAACACGGTCCACTTACATGCGTACCGCGCGCCCGTCCTCGCAGATTTCCGCTGAACCGACCAAGATCTGCGCCGAGCTCGAGGAGTTCGGCTGCGACTGCTTCGGATGCACGTTGTGCGGTGGTGGTGGCGTTGATGCGCCGCCCCCGAGCATCCCATCTCCGTCTCTGCCAACCACCGGCATCACGTATCCTCCGCCTCCACCGACCACCGGCGTGCTCCCCAAGATCCTCTGCCTCCACGGCGGCGGTGGCGATGGCGCTGACTTTGCGGGCGAGATTACGGCCATGCGTAACACACTGAGCAACGAATTCGAGTTCGTCTTTCCGACGGCGCCCGACCCGCCGGGCGAGGGCGGCCTCTGGATGATGGACCCACCGGGCAAGGACAACCCGACCACCGACCCCGACTGGGCGCAGGCCGCCGTCGCCCACCTCAACCAGATCGTCGCCACGCAGGGCCCCTTCCACGGCATCATGGGCTACTCACAGGGCGCCGCCTTCCTACCCGTCTACCTGGCTCTGACCCCGGTCAACACCTTCCATCTCGCCGCGATGTTCTGCGGCTACCTTCCGGAGACGCACCTCGGGCTGATCGGCCGCATTGATGCCCAGAGCCCGTTCGGTGGCATCCCGTCGCTGCACTTCATCGGCCTCCAAGACGGCATCATCGGAGATACCATGTCACGTGGATTGGCGGCTAAGTTCACCTCGCCGCTGATCGTCGAGAGCAGCACCGCTGGCCATCATCCGCCGCTCACCTCCGATCCCACGTTCAACGATGTCCTCGCCTTCCTGAGGTCCTTCCCGTCGCCGTCGCCGTCGCCGTCGCCGTCGCCGTCGCCGTCGCCGCCGCCTCCCTCGGCGTCGCCGTCGCCGCCGCCTCCGTCCGCCTCACCGTCGCCGCCTCCTCCGTCCGCCTCGCCGTCGCCGCCGCCTCCGTCCGCCTCGCCGTCGCCGCCGCCTCCCTCCGCCTCGCCCACGCCTCCGCCGCCCTCCGCCTCGCCATCGCCGCCGCCTCCTTCTGCGTCGCCCTCGCCACCGCCGCCGTCGGCCTCGCCGCCGCCGTCGGCACCGTCCGTGCCGCCGTCACCGCCGCCGCCCTCCGCCTCGCCCTCGCCGCCGCCTCCCTCCGCCTCGCCGTCGCCGCCGCCTCCCTCCGCCTCGCCCTCGCTGCCGCCTCCCTCCGCCTCGCCCACGCCGCCGCCACCCTCCGCCTCGCCATTGCCGCCGCCTCCCTCCGCCTCGCCTTCCCCGCCGCCGCCGTCCATCTCGCCGTCCCCACCGCCTCCCTCCGCATCGCCGCCGCCGCCGCCGCCGTCTGCGTTGCCGTCGCCGCCGCCTCCCTCCGCCTCACCGTCCCCGCCGCCTCCCTCCGCCTCGCCGTCGCCGCCGCCTCCCTCCGCCTCGCCCTCGCTGCCGCCTCCCTCCGCCTCGCCGTCCCCGCCACCGCCGTCGGCCTCGCCCTCCCCGCCGCCTCCCTCAGCATCACCGTCGCCGCCGCCTCCCTCCGCTTCGCCCTCCCCGCCGCCTCCCTCCGCCTCGCCGTCGCCGCCGCCTCCCTCCGCCTCGCCCTCGCTGCCGCCGCCCTCCGCCTCGCCGTCGCCGCCGCCTCCCTCCGCTTCGCCGTCGCCGCCGCCGCCGTCCGCCTCGCCGTCGCCGCCGCCTCCCTCCGCCTCGCCCTCCCCGCCGCCGCCGTCCGCCTCGCCGTCGCCGCTGCCTCCCTCCGCTTCGCCGTCGCCGCCGCCTCCCTCCGCCTCGCCGTCGCCGCCGCCTCCCTCCGCCTCGCCGTCTCCGCCGCCGCCGTCCGCCTCGCCCTCGCCGCCGCCGCCGCCGCCGTCTGCGTCGCCCTCACTGCCTCCCTCCGCAACGCCCTCGCCGCCGCCCGCCTCGCCGCCTCCGCCGCCGCCCTCAGCCTCCGCCTCCCCCAACATCGCGCCGCCACCCTCGCCACCGCAGCCCGAGACGTACACCTACGAGGTGAGGCAAGAGAACGCCGAATGTGCCAGCCAGTGGAAGAACCTGGGAGAGTACGCCAGTGCTGAGCTCTGCTCGCTCAACGCGGGAGCAGCCAGCTGCACGACGTTCATGTTCTCCTCGGTGTACACCTCCTGGGGCTGCCGCTGTTGCACGGAGCCCGACCCGCCGAAGGAGCACTCGCTGTGGACGCTGTACAACGTGCTGCTCTGCTCAGATCCGTCCGTCACCTGCGTGCTGCCGGGCACGCGGCTGCTTTCCGCCATCGGCACGGCGCGCGAGCCTTCTGCGCGACGGTAAGCTCTCTCCTAATTCAGCCTGGCTAGTCATTCACAAACCATTCGTTAGGCGCAAGCCTTCTGCGACGGGCCCACGGACGCCGAGGCGAACTTCGCCGCGGCCACGGCGCTGCAGGGGCTCATCCCTGCGCGCGACGCATACCTCGCAAGCGACCCTACGTTCGCCTCGGCGCTTGACACTTCCATGAGCGCTTCGGCCGCAGTGCTCTCGAGGTTCGCGTCGGGCGCGTGCAACGAGCAGGCAACCGCGTGCAACGACGGCGCGATCCTCTTCCACTGGCTGCGCGGGCTGCTGCTGCTCATGGATGGGAACGCGAGCCGCGCGCTCATCGACTCTGCGCCGCGCGCCGCCCTCTTTGAGGCGCACCACGTGTACCTCGCCGACGGCAACTGGATGGACGACAACACTGTGCGGCTCACGGAGAGCATGTATGATGGCTTGCCGCTCCACCTCCGCGTGGATGGCGTGCTGTACGAGGCGCAGTTTGCCACGATGACCGTGCGTGACAGCTTTCGGTGCGGCGACGATCACAGCAGCGACGGGCTACTCGGCGGCCTCACCGAGCGCGGGTACAATGTGTTCAAGATGGACGTGGGCGATAACACCGAGGAGGCGTTTGGGTGCACCGGCGCCTCCGTCCTCGGCGACCACTCGATGACGGTGATCCGGCACGAGGTGGCGCACCAATTCGACCGCGTCGTCCAGGCCGACACGCGGATGCGCGCGCTCTTCGACAGCCTCAAGGCCTCCGCCGCAGTGACGGACGACTGGCTGCGCCTCAATTGCCGCGCCGACGGCCCGGACGATTTCTTCAAAGCATCGCCCCAAGAGATCATCGCGAGCCAGGTGGGCAACCAGTACCTCCTCTCGTCTTCCACGCAGCTGCAGGTCGCGGTCGACCGCCTCGTGGGTGGTAGTAGTGCCGTCGCGCTTGGCTGGGTCCTGTTCCACCTCGAGATGTTTGCTTCCGAGGATGGTACGCGCTCGCGTATGTACGAGTCGGCCGCTGGGCTAGACCTCTCGGTGGCGGCGGACGGCACGGCTGCCGTGCTGTGTGTGATATTGCGGCGCGATGGGGTAGGGCGAGTCGGCGGGCTCACCGTGCCAGGCTGCCCCGGCGAGCTGACAATCAGCTACGCCACGGCCAGCAGCACGGCGCTGCCGAGCAGCGCGACCACGACGTACGTTGACGGCTCTACAAGTGACGGCTGGTCTTGCGACGGGGACCCCGCGGTCGCCATCTGCGACGTGCCCTCACCACCACCCCCACCACCCCCACCACCTCCAACCTCGCCGTCGCCGCCCTCAGCCTCGCCGTCGCCGCCGCCGCCGTCCGCCTCGCCGTCGCCGCCGCCGCCGTCCGCCTCGCCGTCGCCGCCGCCTCCCTCCGCCTCGCCGTCGCCGCCGCCTTCCTCCGCCTCGCCGTCGCCGCCACCTTCCTCCGCCTCGCCGTCGCCGCCGCCTCCCTCCGCGTCGCCGTCGCCGCAGCCGCCGTCCGCCTCGCCGCCGCCGCCGCCTCCCTCCGCATCGCCGCCGCCGCCTCCTCCGTCCGCCTCGCCGTCGCCACCGCCTCAGTCGGCATCGCCGTCGCCGCCGCCGCCGTCCGCCTCGCCCACCCCGCCGCCTCCCTCCGCCTCGCCCTCCACGCCACCTCCTTCCGCGTCGCCGTCGCCACCGCCTCAGTCGGCATCGCCGTCGCCGCCGCCTCCGTCCGCGCCGCCGCCGCCGCCGCCGCCGTCCGTGTCGCCGTCGCCGCCGCCGCCCACGCCGCCGCCGCCGCCGCTGTACGCCATGGTTTGGAGAGGGCCGGCCATGACTTTCCGCAAGGCGCCGTACGCAGACTCCAACCTCGAAGAAAACCAGGATGCGCTCACACACAACGTAGTGCTTACCCGAAACGACAAGGGCTCGCTGATCAACGTCGCGGCAGGCGAAACTGAGGCGAAGGGGACCAGCCCTCAAGGAACGGAGTGGGCGGAGGGCGCCACGGACGCCATGCCCGGCCTGAAGTTTCAAACCCTCAAGGCGGCGGCCGACTACCGCATGAGGGACATCGCGGGCAAAACGATGGTGCTGCACCTCATCGAGGAGGACATCTACCTTGACGTGGAGTGGCTTGAGTGGACGAATGACGGCGGTGGCGGTGGCTTCAGCTACCGACGTGCCACGAACTCCTCTTCCGATCAGCTGCTCCCAATGCCGCCGTCCCCGTCGCCGCCGCCTCCCTCCACCACGCCGTCGCCGCCGCCTCCGTCCGCCTCGCCGTCGCCGCCGCCTCCGTCCGCCTCGCCGTCGCCGCCGCCTCCCTCCGCCTCGCCCTCGCTGCCGCCTCCCTCCGCCTCGCCGTCGCCGCTGCCTCCCTCCGCGTCGCCGTCCCCGCCGCCTCCCTCCGCCTCGCCCTCGCTGCCGCCTCCCTCCGCCTCGCCCTCGCCGCCGCCTCCCTCCGCGTCGCCGTCGCCGCCGCCGCCGTCCGCCTCGCCCTCGCTGCCGCCTCCCTCCGCCTCGCCCTCGCCGCCGCCTCCCTCCGCCTCGCCGTCGCCGCCGCCGCCGTCCGCCTCGCCGTCGCCGCCGCCTCCCTTCGCCTCGCCGTCGCCGCCGCCGCCGTCCGCGTCGCCGTCGCCGCCGCCGCCGTCCGCCTCGCCGTCGCCGCCGCCGCCGTCCGCCTCGCCGTCGCCGCCGCCACCGTCCGTGCCGCCGTCACCGCCGCCACCCTCCGCCTCGCCCTCCCCACCGCTGCCATTGGCCTCGCCCTCGCCGCCGCCTCACTCCGGCTCGCCCTCCCCGCCGCCTCCCTCCGCCTCGCCCTCCCCGCCGCCTCCCTCCGCCTCGCCATTGCCGCCGCCTCCCTCCGCCTCGCCGTCGCCGCCGCCGCCCTCGCAGCCGCCCTTTTCACCCCTCCCCGAGGGCATTGTCGTGGAGGAAGTGTCCGTGATCAAGTTCACCATCGTTGTCACGATCTCCGCCGAAGTGAACGGCATCGACGTCACCGAACTCGAGGCCTCCTTCCGCTCTGCGCAGCTTTGCTTCGTGCCAGAGTGCGACCTCACCGTGACGCTCCACCCCGTCGAGCAATCGGCAGCCCGTCGGGCACTCCAGACTGCGCAAACGACTGCTTCGAGCACGGCGAGCGTGTTCAAGGATGGCAACACACTCTCCGCCGTGCGCAACGCGAACTATGAGTTCGCGGAGATGTCTGCAACCCAAGCCGGCAATATCCTGAACCAGCCCGTCAGCAAGGTCGACCCCAACGTCAACGAACGCGAGGACACCGAGCCGCGCGCGGTCGCGCCGCCGCCGCCCTCCGCCCCGCCCACGCCGCCGCCGCCCTCATCGCCTTCACCTGACGTGGAGCCGCAGTCCACGGACCCGCCGTGCTTCCCGAGCTCGGCGACGGTGCAGCGCGCCGACGGCGTTACCGCCCTCCTCTCCTCCCTCTCCGCCGGCGACTCGATCCTCGCTGCGGCGGCCGACGGCACCCTCGCTTTCGATGCCGGGTGAGAGGGGTTTCACTGGTTTCACTGTCGCTTCTTTTCTACCAGGCACCCTCGGCTTCGACGTCGTCTCCTCCTTCTCGCTGGCCGACCCGTCCGCCAAGGCGGCCTTCCTCTCGCTGACGACCGCAACGGCGACGGTCACGCTCACCCCGACGCACAAGCTGCCCGCCGGCCCGGCAAAGGCGCTCAAGCAGGCGTCCGAGGTTGCCGTCGGAGAGACGGTCTGGATCGCGTCGCCGGCCGCGGGCACGCTCGTGCAGGCGCGCGCCAATAGCCCAGCATATCACACCCCTGCTCTGTTGATGCTAAATCTCCCCCCCCCCCCCTCCCAGGCGCCCGTCCTCGGGATCGCCTCGGTCGAGGCCGAAGGGCTTCACAGCCCGCTCACCAAGCACGGGGGCTGGCCGGTCGTCGACGGCGTCGCGACCTCGTACAACAGCGGGGCCGTCGTCGCGCGCAACAAGTACCTCGTCCCGCTCGTCGAGGCGGTCTGCCCCTCCCTCGCCCGCCTCGTCGTGGCGGCCGCGAATCCAAAGGCGATGCACTACATCGACGGCGAGGTGAGCTCTCCCGCCGTCCCATGTTATATATCTCACGTGTCCCCACTCCTCCCCACCCCGTCGCCCACTTTCGCTTCGTCGCTCGACCAGGTGGTCGAGCCAATCTCGTCGCTCGAGGTCGCCGCTGCCGTGGCCGTCACGCTCACGGCCGCCGGGGCCGGCGTTCTGGCGCGCGCTCAAGCTTGCGTCTTCGCTTGCCTCGTAGTGGGAGAGCTCAGCGGAGTGAGGCCGTGAGAGAGCGATGAGGGGCGCCGCCCGCGCCGCGAGTTTGCTCTCGGGCGGCGCCCAACATAACACTTAATCGCCCAACGTCTGTCGGCTTTGCGCTTTGGCCCTATGTCGAAAAATGTCGTATATTTCGTAGGGCTCTATGTGTCGTGTAGCAGACGGAGAGAATGAGTGCCACACAATCGCCATTCAATCGGATGCGCCGGACCGTGCTGCGCCCCTGCGCGCGCGCCCCAGCGCGACATATGATCATGGAATTGTGGACAATACGGTTACTTCCCCCAGGATTGGTCTTCTCTGCCTGCGGGAACACCCTCGGGCGGCCGGGTGGGGCTGCGGCTGGAGCTAGCATGGCTCGATAGAGCCGAGACCCCGTGTTGAGGCGGCGCTCCTGTGGGCGGCTGTGGAATCGGCAGATTCGACCTCAGATCTCCAGTATTCTCATCCCAGTGGATGGACGTCCGGACGTCCCTTTGTGTTCCTCTCCCCGTCCGCCAGCGAGACGCTCAGTCGCTGGCGGCCGCAGTTTTCTGTGAGGTGGGAGGAGAGGAGAGGACAAGTGGAGATGGCGCAGCAGCAGGCTCCGCCAGCTGCGCTGGCTCCCATCGCCGTCGTCGTTGACGAGGTTCAGAGATCAACAGCGACGCAATGCTCGTTCTCGCTCCAGGTGCTCAGCACGTAAGGGACCACACGTCTTTCTTGAATTGGGCTACCGTGTACAACGGTGCAGCAGCAGTGGCCAGCTACACCCTGGGGCAGAGCGACGCCAAGGGCGCCTTCCTGCCGAGGTGCCAGTTCAGCGGGGACCAGCAGACAGGCACCCTCCTCGATGGGAATCACGTTCTCAATGTGTTTTTCAACGGAGCATTCTGGTCGCGGCTCTTGACCGCTCTGGATGCTGCAAACCTCTTCGCCACCTCCATGGAGAAGATCGGCGTGCTGCACCAGCGGCTCGCCGACCTGGTGATGGCCAACCCGGGTGTCTGGAGGATCGCGCACACAGACATTTTTCTTGGTGAGGACATTGACGCGCCCGCCGTCCCAGCGGTGGCCGCGGGGAGAGGCCGAGGCCGGGGTCGAGGAGGCCCGGCTGTGGGGCAGCAGTCCCTGCTATGCCCGGACCGCCAGACCTGCTCTTCCTCACGCACCTCCCGCTTCACGCGCTCGAGGTGGACGGGGAGCTGCCTCTGCTCTCGTACTCGCTGCTCTCTTTCTGTCTGGGGCCGACGGCTACGAGGGCGGCCCGCCTTCCTCTGGCGGCCCCTGCGCGGATCATAGCCGGCCTTCTTCAAGGGGCTATTGTGCAGAGCTTCGGGACGGCGGCCGCCAACCCGGCGATGCTCGCGCTCCAGATCCCTCGCCTGCTCAAGGGCTCCTCGCTCCCCGTCCTCTTTCAGTCCACCGCCTCGGACCCGTACACAAGGCTCGAGGACTTCACGGACATGCTCCGCATGCAGTCCGGCGGTGCAGATGAGAGGCGGCGCATCGAGGAGAGGCGGATCAAGCTCGCCACCTCTCTGTGCGGAGTCGTGCGTGCGCAGGGCTCCTCTTTGCTTTCTTCTACTCCCTACTATCATCTCGTTCCCGTCCTACCAGAGAAGCGGTCCCTTATCCCCAAGTGGATTGGCACGTGTCGAACCACAGCTCCTCGCCCTCCTCCCCCTCCTCCTCGCCCTCCTCGCCCTCCTCGCCCTCCTCCTCGCCCTCCTCGCCCTCCTCGCCCTCCTCGCCCTCCTCGGTCCTCGCCCTCCTCGCTGTCATCCTCGCTATCCTCGTCCTCGTCCTCCTCCGAGTCCTCGAGTGGCCGCGCGTCGCCGAGGAAGGCGATCTGCTCCTCGTGCGGGACGACGTACCTGGCCGGGAGGAGAGATGGGCGCGTCTGCGCGGGGCGCGTGTGCGCGTCTCGTGTCTGCCGGACACGGCGCTGGGCCCCGGCGGAGGTGGCGACGATCGATGGCAGAGATGCTCTCGACGGGCTGTGCCCACAACCTCCGGGAGGCCTTGGCGAGGGCGCCGCACTGCTCCGTGCCGACGCGCCCAGCGGAAGGGGGCTTTTGTCGCCTTCGGCAACACCGAGCGGGCGCTGCTCGACTTAGTGTTAGGGCATGCTGCATGGCCGCGGCCGGAGGGGGGGGGGGAGGGGGGGAGGGAGGCGGAGGATGCAGAGGCGGAGGCGGCGGCGGCGGAAGAGGAGGAGGGGGAGAGTGAGGGGGAGGCGGAGGCGGGGGCACCTGTGACGGCCCCCTACGTGAAGGGCGACTACCGGTTCGCGCGGGAGAAGAATTGCGACCTGCGTTTGCTCGACTTCGAGACGTTCGGCGGCTTCGGGGACGGCGTCCGCAAAATTCTTCGGCAGGCGGCGGACCAGCTGAGTAACAAACTTTCGCACGCTCAGCACCTCGATGAGGTCACATGGACCACCAAGAACTGGCACGGGCTGCAGATGCAGCGCTTGTCTGTCGTTCTCCACACCGCCGTGGCGTGGCAGACGGTGAACGAGCTAGCGTGCGGGGACAGCGGCATTGTGCACGGAGCTAAGTGCATTGCCGTTCTTAACGGAGTCGCTTAGGCGGCTCCGGTGGTGTGCCGGTGATAGTACTAGCACGCGCCAGTTCGCACCTGTGTCGAGCCTGTGTGCTAAAGAAAAGAAAGAAAACGGACAACCCAAGGGAGGGATGGGAGGACGGCACGCCGCCACCACACAGGGATTTTAAGGAGAGGGGTGTGGTGCACTAGCCGTCGCCCACCCTTGGGCGTCCGCCTCTTCCTATCTCTCTTCGCAGTCTCTCTCCGATTCTCGCTGCGACCTTCGTGCCACCTCGTGGTCGCCCCCTTCTCGTCGTGCTCTCCCTTGTCGCTTCTTCCTCTGTCGTGTCGCTCTCCTCTGTCTCGTTCTGCGACGCCGCCGCCGCCTGCCGGTCCCTTGTTCTCGCGGCTTCTTTCGCCTTTCGGCGCAGCTCCGCCCTCCTCGCTGCATATCCTGGCCCCTCGAGTCTATCGAGCTCTCCTCGCGCAAGGACGAGTCTTCTGACGCCCACTGCGATCATTTGCCACCCAGTCATATCATTGCTCAGGTCCACTCTCTCTTCGAACACTTGTGCCTTCACGGATGATGCCGGCGCTGGGGTCCCCTTCGGGTGCATCGTGACGGCTGACAACGGTATTTCCACTGGTTCGTCCTCCTCGGGGTCGTCTTCCCCCGTTTCCCTCCGCTCGGCTCTACGTTCGGTACGTTCGGTGTGGCTCACCCTCCATGCCGTGAACAGGCGCTTTATCCAGCCTATATTCTTCTCTCGTTCCTCTGCCCGTGCCTTGGTCTTGTCGTTGTTTCGCATCCATGTGAGTATGGCGATCGAGGCTGCCTTCCCCACTACCTGTAGTTCACTCGTCACCTCTCCCGCGAGCTCCCTTCTCTTTCTTTCGGGTATGGGGTCCGTGAGTGCGGGCAGCGTGCATGCAATCACGGGCGCTATTTTGTCGTACTCCTCTTCGGCGAGCGCTCCGAATCTAGACCCCATTGCCTTTAAGGAGGCTGCCCTCGCTCGTCTCAGGAAGTGAGAGAGATTGAGGTTTAAATTCTTTAGCCCCCACTCGTCTGGCGCGACACGCCGCAGGATGGCCGCCGCCGCCGCCTTTGCAGCGCCCCCGTGGCCTCCTCCCGGCTCCACTCGTGGCCGGCGGGTGCCACAGGGTCCGCAGCAGGCTGCCAGCAGGCCCGAGCGGTGGCTCGCGACGCGACTCGGCTGCGCCGCCTCCTCGCCGCCGAGTGCTGCGAGCGTCGAGCGAGTCGCCGGCGAGCCATCCGCCACAGCCTTAGCTGCCGGTCCACGCACTCCCAGGCACACGGAGAGACCCAGCAGCGTCGCCGCACGCGTCTGAGCCACGCGTCGGCGATGCAAACAGGCTGTGACTTCACCCGGCAGAGCCTCGACGACTGCTCGGTGCGGAGTGTACTGTTGCGAGGCGCCGCTGGGCGGCGGCGCGCGGCTCCTCGCTGCTTCGGCGCGCCGCGCTGGCGCTCTGCGGCGGACGGTGCCGTTGGCTCGCCGTTGCCTCGCTCGTGGACGTCCCATTGAAGCACGCGGTGCGGCGCCTCTCGGTGGGCCCATTGCGCCTCTCACTACACACTCCCTGCTCTCTCCCGACCTCACTCCACGGTGCGTCACGATCGTGGCGGCGATGCGCCGCAGGCGCTCGTCATCGCGCGCATGGCCGTGGCGCCGCGTCCAGGCGGCAAGCGCACCGTGCCATGCCTGCGGTGGCGCTGCCACCGACAGCGCCACCACCGCACACTCACGTGCCGTGAGGAAACGCCACGTCGCGTGTCACTTCACGGTGTGCCGTGATCGTGGCGGCGATGCGCCGCAGGCGCTCGTCATCGCGCGCACGGCCGTGGCGTCGCGTCCAGGCGGCAAGCGCACCGTGCCATGCCTGCGGTGGCGCTGCCACCGACAGCGCCACCAACACTCACGTACCGTGAGGAAACGCCGCCGCGTCGCGTGCGTGGCGCGGCTATCACTAGCGGCCGGCGCTCGTCGGGTGATGGTGTCGCGGGCCGGCGCTCCAGTGTCGAGACGCAGGTAGAATTCTTCTTCACGCGTGTCAAAAGTCGAGCTCTCGCGCGAGTGCCAAGGTGCTCGAGAGTCTCGCCTCATGGCCTGCTGCGACAGGTGCGGCGAACGTCATCGGACCATAGACTGCCCACACTTCCCGAAGCCTCGCGGGAAGCATCCGGACGCGCAGTTGCAAGGCCCAAGGCGCAACCTCTCCCCAGACGTGGAGGCTGTCGTTCGGCGCGGTACTCTCGTGGCCCAGACCCCAGACGGTTCGTGCCTCTTCAATTCCTTCGCGTACTGCGAGCAGCAAGACGCTGGGTGGCTCTTTGGAGCGGCGACGCCCGCCAGCATTCGGCGTCAATGTGCCGAGTGGCTGCAGGAGCACGGCAACTATGTGCACAACGGGCTGCGCATCGCCAAGTGGATCGAGCATGAATGTGGCCAGCAACTGTCGGTCAAGGACTACGCGTTGCAAATGCAGCGGTGCCGAGGCCGTGTTTGCTGGGGCGGCGCGCTCGAGATCCTCGCCTACTCGCGGTTGCGCTCCGTGAACGTTGCGGTGTGGATACCGACCGATGGCAGGCCCAAGCACTTCACGCTCACCTCGCGCTTCGAGGTGACCGGTGCATTGACTACGGTCAACTTGTGCCGGTCACAGCATGCATTACGATGTGGTCGAGCTGGTCGGCGAGCCGGTCACGGGCGGGCAAGAGCGAGAGCGGCGGTCGGCGGCGGCCGCCAGGAAGAAGGAGGAGGAGGCGCAGAGCCAGAGGCTGCAGGTCGACGCCTTCATGCGCAGCTGTCGCCTCGGCAGCCGCGGCGGCGCGCGCCCTGGAGGGCGCGGACAAGCGACTGACACCAAATCTCCGACTCTGGGGTTGTAGTGCGGACCCGGGACTACAACTCTCTAGTCAGATGTGCAGCGTGAAACGCGCTTTTGCGCCCCCCACGGCGCCCGAAGTGCGCCTTTGCTCGCACAGCAGACGGGTCGCGAGCCGGGAAATCGCAGCAGTCTCGCTGAATCTCGCCGCCCCAGGCTCTAGAGGTGGAGAGACTGGCCTTCCTGGTCAAGCAGGACATGCCCCTGCTAGCATGCCAAGCAAGGGCTCGCGGGTCGAGGTTGTTATTGCGCCACACCACCCTGCCACCGCTGCCACCGAAGGCAACACGGTGCTCCGTGAAACGGCCACTTTGTTGTCGTAGTCAGGCTGTCTTGTGTATGCGGCTCCTTAAAGCTAAGAAGTGTGTATAAGGGGCTAGGAAGAGGGACCCAAGATATCTTCTGAGCTGTGCACAGGGGAGGACCTAGGTGACAAAGACCCAAGAGAAGGGGCCGGAGAGAGTGAGGTGAGGCCCGAGCGGCCAACGGAGCAACGGTGGTGGCAGCGTGGCGCACCGTCAAGCTCGGGCACAGCCGGTTTAAGCCAAAGTGAAGTAACTCATATATATCTGAAATCATATGAGTTACACCTCGGCCTTCTAGGAGCTGCTAGCTGAGTGATTGGCGCGCTAGAAGCCTCCCCGAGAGTGCCTCCCCGACCGGCCCCGAGGAGCTGCTCGGAACTCCAACTTTAACCCTTCATAGCTCCAAAACGTACCTGCGGATTTCTTCCCTATTGCTCCTGCATGATCTGTGGGTCCACCCCACTCACATAACCAAGCCTCAAGGAATGGCGTCTAGGCGTTGAGAAATAGTTTCTTGTACACACCTATACACATCAGACGACTCAAGGTTATTTTGACGGCAGTCGCCCATCCGCCGCGACCGTGCGACCGTCCTTGTGCGAACCAGTGCTACTGTGGGGGCACAAACAACTCTTCAATGGCAACGCGGGCGATGCAGCAGCACTTCGCGCTCGCAACGCCTGGCGTCTTCATCGAGGACTTCTCCTGCGCGATCAAGCGCCGCATCATGCTCCACGGGCGGATGTACATCTCATCAGAGTACGTCTGCTTTCGGTCTGATATTTTCGGCGTCAAGACGGTGGTGGTCCTTCCGCTGCGCGAGGTGGTTTCGTTCCGCAAGTCGGTCGCCGACATCATCAATCCCAGCATCGAGATTTGCACCGCCTCCGACCGGCACGTCTTTGCGTCCTTCTTTGCGTCGAGAGGTTTGCGCAGCACACGCTCCGCGACAGCCTGGCCTGATCCCGGCGCTGCACTGCCGCATGCCCCCCTCCCCTCGCACCGGCGCCGCAGTCGCGACCGCCGCAAAGCTCGCACGCCCGCCGACGCCGCCACACCGGCACTCGCGCCTCCCCGCCGCTGCCGCCGCCCTCCGCCAAAGGCCCCCTCTGTACGCTTGCGCGAGACCTCGCGAGACCCGGTCCGGCCCGCCGATGGCAGACCACGTGTTCGAGATCCTCTCCGAGCTGCGGCGGATCCAGCACTACGCCCACGCCCTGCTGCCCCCCAGCCCTCCCGGCTCTCCGTCCCCGCCTTCGCCCGTCCCGCCCGCGCCAGCCGCGCTGCCCGCGCTGCCCGCGCCAGCCGCGCTGCTCGCGCCAGCCGCGCTGTTCGCCTCGCCCGGCGGCGCGATCTCGCCGCTGCACGCCGCGTGGGCAACGCTCGGCGCGGCCGCGCCCGCCGACGGCGCGGAGGCTGATGGCGCGCCTCGCCGTCCTCGCGCGCCCGCTCTGAGGGGGCAGGAGGCTGCTGCGGCGCGGGAGGCGGTGGAGGCGGCTGCGGCGGGGGAGGCGGCGAGGGGGCAGGAGGCTGCCGGCGAGGTCAATGGCCTTCTCCGCTGGCTCAGGGTCCTCTAGATGGCCGAGGTAGCGCCTCCACCGTGGACTCGCATCTCCCCACATCTCCCCACATCTCCCCACATCTCCCCACATCTCCCCATGTTCTCCCCGTGGACTCGCGCGGAGGCCGTATCTCCCCAGATCTCCCCAAATCTCCCCACATCTCCCCATATCTCCCCATGTCTCCACCTAGGCTCAAGCTCAAGTCCTCCTCCTCGCGCTCTCTCGTCGCCCGACCCGCCACCTCCACCTCCGCCTCCGCCTCCGCCTCCTCCTCCGCCTCCTCCTCCGCCACCTCCGCCGCCTCTGCCGCCTCCGCCTCCGCCGCCTCCTCCGTCCCTTCCCCCGCCGCAGCAAGCGAGCGCGTGCCGCCCTCGTCGAGGTCCGCATCTCCCCATATCTCCCCATATCTCCCCATATCTCCCCAATTCTCCCCATATCTCGAGCGCGTGCCGCCCTCGCCGCCTCTTCCTCCGGCGAGATGACCCGAGATGACCCGAGATGACCCGAGATTAGGCGCGAGACGCCGCCTCGTCCTCTGGCGCGGGCTCCGAGCGCAGTCCTCTCCGAGGCTCGTCGCGCCTAGATCTGGGGAGATCTGGGGAGATATGGGGAGATATGGGGAGATGCGCAGTCCTCTCCGAGGCTCGTCGCGCCTGGAAGCTATGGGGAGATCTGGGGAGATCTGGGGAGATATGGGGAGATATGGGGAGATCTGGGGAGATGCGCAGTCCTCTCCGAGGCTCGTCGCGCCTAGATCTGGGGAGATCTGGGGAGATATGGGGAGATATGGGGAGATGCGCAGTCCTCTCCGAGGCTCGTCGCGCCTGGAAGCTATGGGGAGATCTGGGGAGATCTGGGGAGATCTGGGGAGATATGGGGAGATATGGGGAGATGCGCAGTCCTCTCCGAGGCTCGTCGCGCCTGGAAGCGGAGGACACAGTCCCCTGCGCCTCTTCCAGCTAGCGCTCGAGAGAGGGGGCACTCACGCGAAAGCACAGCGCCGGGGCCAAAGACGCACAAGATACACCCAGACAGTCGGGAAGGGGGAGACAGCGACGGCCGTCAGAAGTCGAATGCGGTGACGGCCTCTAGTGCGAGCTCACTAGGTAGTGAGCTCATACCCACGCAGGCAGATCGCCACTCACTGCACTCGCCACCCCCTCGCCTCCACGCGGTGCTCTGAAGACACGGCACAGACCGTCTTCCCGCCCTGAGGCTGGCGGTACTCAGCCCGCAAGCATCCTCCTCTTCGCCTCGAGATGCGGCGAGATACGGGGAGATACACGGCACGGTACCGTCTTCCCCGCCCCCGAGGCTGGCGGTACTCACAGCCTCTGCTCGGCAACTAGGCGCCGTTCACGGGCGAGGGCGCCTCGTCCGATGCCCCCCTTCGGCATGAGGTGCGTCAGACAGCCCGATTGGGGGGCTGGGCTGGTCTGGGCGGTCCCAATCGACTCGTCCCAGACCACACACACACACACACACACACACACACACACACACACACACACACACACACACACACACACACACACACACGCACACACACACCTCGCGCCGCTCTCTCTTGAATCTCGGCTAATCTCCGCGTCCATGCCGTGCAGCGCCATCTCTCCCCATCTCTCCCCATCTCTCCCCATCTCTCCCCATCTCTCCCCATCTCTCCCCATCTCTCCCCATATCTCCCCGTATCTCCCCGTATCTCCCCATCAGGTGCTCCGCACCCACCTGCCGTGCAGCGCCGCCGCCGCCGGCGAGCGCCTCTTCTCGTCCGGCGGCGGCTTCTACCCCCGCTTCTTCGGCGCGCAGGTGCCGCACCCCTCCCCTACCCCCACAGTACCCGAACCCATCCCCTACCCCCCACGGTACCCAAACCCACCCCCTACCCCCGCTTCTTCGGCGCGCAGGTGCCGCACCCCTCCCCTACCCCCACAGTACACCAACCCATCCCCTACCCCCCACGGTACCCAAACCCACCCCCTACCCCCGCTTCTTCGGCGCGCAGGGCTGCGCCGACGTGCAGTTCGAGCCGTGGGCGCCGTTTGGCCGCGGCGAGGTGCGCGAGGTCTCTCCCTACATCTCCCCGCATCTCCCCCAGGCCTCCCCAGACCTCCCCAGACCTCCCCAGACCTCCCCAGACCTCCCCAGACCTCCCCAGACCTCCCCAGACCTCCCCAGACCTCCCCAGACCTCCCCAGACCTCCCCAGACCTCCCCAGACCTCCCCAGACCTCCCCAGACCTCCCCAGACCTCCCCAGACCTCCCCAGACCTCCCCAGACCTCCCCAGACCTCCCCGTCCTCTACCCATCTCTCCCCATCCCTCCCCCATCCCTCCCCATATCTCCCCATCCCTCCCCACATCTCCCCATATCTCCATACCTCCCCAGACCTCCCCATCTCTCCCCATCCCTCCCCCATACCTCCCCATACCTCCCCACATCTCAGGTGCGCGAGGTGCGGAGGCGGCAGCCGGTGAGGAGCCGGCTCTCCCCGGTCCGCGAGACGCGCGTGCACGAGACGCAGAGCTACACCACCGCCGAGCAGCGGCGGCGCGTGGTCTTGTGCAGCCACCAGGCGAGACACTTCCGAGACACCTTCGAGGCGCTTCCGAGACACTTCCGGGGCGCCCTCTTGTGCAGCCACCACCTGCACTCCCCTCACCTCCCTCACCCCCCCCTTCACCCCCCCCC
>NW_005199274.1:697122-698189 GCF_000372725.1 Emiliania huxleyi CCMP1516 | reverse complement strand
GACGTGCCCTATGGCGACTACTTCGCCCTCCACTGCAAGCTCTGCGTCGCTGACAGACCAGACGCAGCAGGCGGGCCCGGCTCGCCGCAGCACTTAGCACCACCTACTTATGGCGCGCACCACCCACTGGGTGGCTCACAGACTTCTTCGTGCTCACCATCTACTTTGTGCCTCACCGACCTATTCAGACCCCGGGCGTACTCACCGAGAGGCGACACAAGAGACACCCTCTTCCGCTTTCCTTGCCTGCCGCTGTAGTCTGGCGGACCCCGTCGGCGCCCGAAGGATGAGCTCCACACACTCACTCCCCTCTCCTCGAGCTCCACACACTCACTCCCCTCTCCTCGACGGCCCCGCGCTCCCAGGCTGTGAGATCGTCGTGAGCGCGGACCTGGTCTTCAGCCGCTCCTCGTGGGTGGAGGGGCGAATCACGTCCGGTGCAGCACTCGCACGCCGCTCCCTCCCTCCCTCTCTGAATCCTTCTGGAACTAGGGCCTCGAGGTGCCAATCATCGCCGGCGTCAGCCTCGCTTCGCTTCAAGGAGCTCAGCATATCTCCCCATATCTCCCCATATCTCACCATATCTCACCATGTCTCGCCTCGCTCAAGGAGCTCACCTTCTCGTGGATGTCCTTCATCGCTGGCACCGGCTCCGCGGTGACGTCCGCCGCCAAGGCCGAACCTTCTCGGAACCTTCTCGGAAGCTTCTCGGGACCTTCTTGGAACCTGCCCAGGTGACGTCCGCCGCCAAGGCCATCCTCTCCAAGAAGGTGCACAGCGGGAGGCGCGGGAGGAGCGTCCCTCGCAGCTGCCATGACCCTTCTCGGAACCTTCCTCTTGCAGGTGCTCGACGGGAAGTCGCTCGGGGAGAACCTCACGCCCGCAAACATGTTCGCCGTGCTCTCAATCCTCGGCGCGCGCACCCCACCTTCCCCTACCTCCCTATGGAGCCGAACCCACCTCTAGTCGGCAAGCGGCTCACCACTCCGCAGTGATGCTCTACTCTGCTCCTCCCGCCTCTGGGGCATCCCTGGCCCGCCTCTCCCCCCCCTTGCTCCCGCCCCCCT
>NW_005199274.1:652144-697022 GCF_000372725.1 Emiliania huxleyi CCMP1516 | reverse complement strand
TCTCCCCCACATCTACACCACATCTCGGCCACATCTCCGCCACATCTCCCCACATCCGGCCCCCAGGCACCGTCTCGGAGCTCAAGGCGGCCTACTCCTCGGACGCCCTCCCCCTCCTCCTGCAGCTGGCTAGCGGCGAGCATGCCGCGCACGCGCCGGACGGGGCGGGCGAGGGGGGGAGAAGCCTCGACCTCGCTACCTCGGCGGCGGCGGCGTCGGCGGGCGGCGGCGGCGCCGCCTCGGCCTCACAGCGCGTCGCCCTGGCTGCCCCCCACCCCGCCGACGGAGAAGGGTCCCCGGTGCGCCACAGCGGCGCGCACGGCGGTCCCGCCGCCGCGACCGGCCCCGCGGAAGGGGCTTTGCTCGCCGCGCTGCACAAGTACTACCTGCAGGCCCGGATGCTCGTCGGCGCGTGGCTGCGCGCCGCTGCGCGCCGCGGCCGGGCGCGCGCGCGCGTGTCGCTGCTCTCGCTGCACACCTCCGCCAGCACCTCCGCCCGCTCCTGCTCCCGCTCGTGCCGCCGGCAGTGGCGACGAGGGGCGCGGTGGCCGCAGGCGGCGACCTGGCCGCGCGCCGCCGCGCTCGCCCGCGTGTGGCTGCTGCCGCTGCTCGCGCTGCTCGCCGGCTGCTGCTCGAGCCACCTTGTGGGCATGCTCGCCTTGCTGCTCGACGGCACGGTGCGAGGCCCGCCGCCCGACGGGTCGCACCCCTTCTCCCCCGGCCCCCCGCCGGCGTGCCGCTCGTACCCACCGGCGGCGGGACGCACCCCGCTCCCGCTCGGGATCCCTTCCACCCTGACAGAGTTGGAGTAGCTCTCCGCGGGCCGCTGTGCGAACATGAAAAGTCAAACCCCAACACGTGTGTATATGCTTCGCGGGTCGCGGCCCACCTCAGCTGTTTCAGCTCCTCCACAAACCAGGTTACTCGTCGTGAAGAAAGAATGGACGAGTCGATCGAGAAAAGAGAATTTTACAAACAAATTTTACAAAGAAAAGAGAAAGTTCATGCCTTCCGTCGTCCCTGGGTATCGCAGCTGTGTCAGGGCTCAGGGGCCCACCCCGCCACCAAGGAAATAGACGGCGGGCGCTTTCGGCATTTTCGGCATACCTTTTGCGTCCACGCCGCCCGTCGACTCGTCGTAAGTTTGCCCGGTCCCAACCAGTCGCGCAGATCGACACATACTCCACAGCGCCAACCGGTCCGCCCCCCGCCAAATGGCCAGCATAGCTCCCGCACCACAGCTACAAGCGACCGCCCGCGCGCCAGTGGTCGGCTCACTCCTACCCGGGTACTTTGGATTGCATCTGGTCGCTACTCGCTGCTTCGCGCCCTCCGCTGCTGCCCCAGCAGCCACCCAGAGCAGCCACTTAGCCGGCCTCCATTGCACCGTACTAGTACTGACCCCAGACCCACACTTCCCAACTTTGACCCCCGCTCCTCCCGCCCTCGCCGTGCAGGTTGCAGGGCCTTGTCAAGGATGGGCGGTACGCTCCCGTGTATCCGCAGAGCCTCGTATCGCCCCTCACCGCACCATTGTCACCTCCCTACGCAGGTGTCTGGTTTCTTCTTGCATGCTTTGCAGCTGGTGCACTGAAGGGTACCGGCGCGCACCCGGTGCGCCCCCCATCGCAGTAGCAGCAGCAGCGTGTAACGCTTCATCGCAGTAGCAGCAGTAGCAGCAGCAAGAGCGTTGGTAGCAGCGTGGTGGCGCTAACGCTCGCGCCTGCACACAGATCGTCACGAACACGCTCGATACCCCCAGTCTGGAAGAGGACCATCCGACAGCGAGGGGCACGGCATTCGCCCACTTACCAGGCTACGAAGGACGACAGCCGTTCACATCCAACCTTCTTGGCGGATCGGCCTCGGATGGCGGTGTCTGCAGCCGTGGATGCGATGAGGAATCGTGCTTTTGCTTGTATGTTCAGGGAAGATGTGCATATCTAACCTGCATCAAGTGCCTTTCTGGCTGGCGTCTCGTGCAAGGGGTGGCGACACCGTATGGCCCGCAAGGGTACTGCGAACCGCTTGCATCGCCCCCGTCCGCATCGCCGCCTTCGCCGCCCCCGTCGTCTTGCTGTGGAGGGCCAACGTGGACCATGCCGGGCCAAAAGTGCTGTGGTGACGTGTGTAACGGAGGCTGCACTACGGATGGGTGCGGCGGCCTCATTACCAGAGAAAACGGTTGCCCTGGCGGCTACGGTGATGGCCCCGAGGTCTGCCCCACGGATTTCAAGTTCCCGTCATTACACTTTCAGGGTCAGGTGTGCTACAATACTCAGGCCTTCGCGGAGGCTGGCACGGGGCCATGCGGCTCTTGGTGCACGCGAGACATAAGGGTTGGCGACGGATGTAGTGGCAGCAACGTACAGCGCCTCTGCAATAACGCAGCAACGTCGCCGCCTCTGCCCTCGTTCGCCGCCGCCGCCGCCGCCGGGTTCGCCTCTGCCTCCGCCCGCGTCTCCGCCTCCGCCTCCCAGCTCTCCGCCCGCGTCTCCGCCTCCGCCTCCCAGCTCTCCGCCCGCGTCTCCGCCTCCGCCTAGGGACGGGTGCCAGAGTAACAGTAGCCTTGTCATGGCTCATGGCCTCCCCTCCTCTTGCCAGAGCGTCCTATCCTATGCGTCGTGTGTGAACCCCCTCTGGGACGGTGTTTTCTCATTTTAAGGCCGGCACTGTTGTGGAATTACATAACCTACAGTGTTACGTAGTACAGGGCGACGAAAAGTGAGAAGAGGGGGTCAGAGACGCGGGCTGGCGCACCGCTCACTTTACCGTCAACGCGCACCAAGCCTCCGCCAGGGAAGCGGCGACGGTGTCGAGGCGGCGAGGGCGGCGGCGGGGGTAAGGTGGGCGGCGGGGTAAGGTGGGCGGTGGGGGCGGGGGGGCGGTGGCTGACGAAGAGGGTGATCCTTTGGCTCTCGCTGCAGTAGGTGCGGGACGCAAAGTAGAAGGTCCCCACGTCCGTCATCGGGTACTCGAATCGGTTCCACGCTCCAGCGCCCGTGCCTCCGCCGTGGGAGGATCCCGCCAGCTGGTATGGCCCGTACTCGAACCCGGCAGCGGCAAAGTCGCATGCGCTGGAGGGCATGCTCCACACGTCGCAGTCCCACAGCTGGTAGATGAAGACAAGCGTGTCGCCAACCTCGAGTACGAGGGCGGCATCGACGGGATCTGCGCCCAGCGCTTTGCCGTGGTGCCGATGACAATCTCCCTGGACGGCGGCGGAGGCAGCGGCGGCGAGGGCGGCGGCAACGGCGGCAGCTAGTTGCACTCGAAGCCGCCGACCGGCTCGAGAGGCAGCAATCGGGAAGGGCGGGCAGGGGGCAGGCAAAGAGATTGCGGCCCAGCCTGCAGGCAGTGAGCGGCAGGTTGTTGAGCTGCGACGGCACGGTGCCGGAGAGGTCTGTACAGGCAGAGATATCCCAGCTCCAGTTGCCGCCCAGCTCGGGCGGGATGGTGCCCGATATCTCGTTGTTGGACGGCCAAAGCTGCTGCAGCAGCGAGAGCTTGCCCGGAGGAATGGTGCCCGAGATCTTGTTGCTGTACAGCCAAAGCTGGTTCAACCCCGAGATGCCGCCCAGGTGCGGAGGGATGATGCCCGAGAGATCGTTGTTGGACAGCCGAAGCTGCTGCAAAATTGAGAGTTCGCCCGTCGTCGGAGGGAGGGTCCCCGAGATCTCGTTGTTGTCCAGGTGGAGTTTCGCCAGCCCCGCCCGGGCGTTGTTGATCGTGTGCGGAGGGATGGTCCCCGAGATGCGCTCGCCGTCCAGAACCACCCCAAAAGGTGCCGTCGCACAGCGACGTTCCGTAGTGAGTGTTGTCGCAGATACGCCCCGGTACGCCTCGACGCTGCCCGCAAGCAGGAATGGCAGGGCTGGGGACGGACGTCAAGTTTACAAGCAGAGAGAGAGAGACTAGAACACAACCCCATCTCTCTTTTCTCCCAGTAAGCTAAAAGTACGTACGTACAAGCACACAATCCGGCTAGCAAAGCATCAAGACATAGGCACGTCCCCAAGACTTTTCCTACGTTCAGGTCGTAGTCCTCTCGAGGGCGCAGGTTCGAATCCTGCAGCTGTCATTTTGCAAAAATATCGAGCAAAAAATAACTGCAATTTACATGACAGGAGAAAAGACGAGGAATTGTTGTGTTGTGTGTTGTGGGGGGGGATGGCACACCATACCGTAACCGGCACACCGACGTAACCGCACACCGCAATCGCTCGACACGAGGTCGCACGTCACGCTAGGTCGCCACGCGACGGGTCACGCTAGGTCGCAGCCTGAGGGAGGGTGTAGAGGATGTAGAGTGTAGAGCGCTGTAGAGCTGTAGAGCTGTAGAGCGCTGTAGAGCGCTGTAGAGCGCTGTAGCGCTGTAGAGCTCTACATCCGCCGCGGGACGAACTGCGTGCGTTGTAGAGCGACCTAGAGCGATGTAGAGGCGCTCTACAACGTGAAATCTCTACAACAAACTCTACATCAAAAGCGGCGAACGAGGCACGGTCGCTCTCCGACATGAGGCGCGTTGCACTTGCCAGTGCTGCCCTGGCCTTCTGTCTGCCCGCCCAATGGGTGGCAGGTGCCTCTGCTGCTGTGGCATGCCTCACGGCTGCGACTGGCCGGCGCCTCGGCACGTCAGCTCGGCTCGGTGTAGCGATAGTGGCCAGCGCAACTCACCTGGACTCAACGCTCAGCCAGGAGCTCCCGCACGCGCTGGCGCGAGGCATGGCGCATGCAACGCGCAGCAATGCTCGCCTCGCCTCGCGCAAATGCGACCGTCCTCGCAGCCGACAGTCCACCGCCTGCTAAAGAAGCACAGCGACGAATGCGGCACCGGCGACGCATGGCAGGCTGGTCATGACGCAGTTATAGGGTGTTGTGTGCCGTCAGAGTGACTATCTGTGTGTCAGGGATAGTCAGGGCCGTCCATCAGAGCTCCAGTAAGCTCGGAGACACCCCATTAGCGCGGCTCGACCTCTTTGAGTCACTGCCTTCCCGCGGTTTGGCTGTAGAGCCTCTACAACAAACTCTACAGCAAAATCGCGCTCTACATCGCTCTACAACGCACGCAGTTCGTCCCGCGCCCGATGTAGAGCTCTACAGCTCTACAGCGCTCCAGAGCGCTCTACAGCTCTACAGCTCTACAGCGCTCTACACTCTACATCCTCTACACCCTCCCTCAGGTCGCAGCGCTCTCGCCGTCGCGTGCGGGCGCGGCGGAGCGGGCGGTGGGGGCGCTCGGACGGAGCGGGCTCGGCCCCGCAGGTTCCGCCACCTCGCCCGGCCGCGGAAGAGGCCGGCGCGACGCTGAAGAGTGAGTTCGCGTGTTGGTATTGTAGGCGTTCGAGGGAGGCGGCCAGCGGGCGCCAGGCGACGCGCCGGCTGCCACCCCGGCCCGGAGCGTCCCGATTGCAGCCTGGTGCGTTGCCATCCTAGGCGTCGCGAGCACGCGAGAGCCGTGTGTGATGCCCAACCCGTTGACGTGGGTGGGGCGTGGGGCATCCCTCCTTGCGAGCGGCCGGGCGGCGCAGCGCGCGAGCCGCGGAGCCGACGGGACGTCACAACGCGGCAGCCGCGAAGGCAGAGGGGGCGGCGACGAGGGAGGCGTGGCCCGTGCCTGTGCTGAGCACGGTGGCGGCGCCGGCCGGGGCGGACGTCGAGCAGCTGTACCGTCCGGCGTTGCCGCCCTCGAGGCTTTGCACCTGATGCTACAGAGGGCTGGCAGCGAGCTGACACATCTCCCCGCGCGGGAGGGAGCCCATCGGCTCATCGGCATCGCACCACGCGACCACCAGGTGGAAGTAGGAAGAGAACTAGTGTGGGCTGGTAAAATACATCTTCGCTCTCTAGACATGTGGTTGCGCATGTGAGGGAGCAGGGACCCGCACAACAGTATAAGCTACAACATCAATAAGACAGGAGGTCCGGGGCAGTTGTTTGTTCGTTGTGGTCCAAAGCGCAGGGCGGCGGCGAAAGAGAGGTGCGTGCCCCGAGTGTGCGGCGGGTTGTCACATGACCCACTCCGACGCCGCGGCGTGGGAGAGCGGCTGGTTGAGCGCAGCTGCAGAAGTACCCTCTCTCTTCAGTCGGAGATGGGTCGACCGGTGCGCTCCCGCGAGCCGCCCGCCTCCGCTCTACTTGTACTTGTTCTTGGCCAGCGCGTACAGCAGCGCGCCCGCGACGGTGATCGCCGACCCCGCGGCGCCGAGCGGCGTGATCGTGGTCTTGAAGACGAGGATCGAGGCGAGGATGATGACGACGCGCTTGACGGTGTTTGTGACGGCGTGGGTGACGGGCGCAACCTCGGCGAGCGCGAGGAAGGCCACCTGTGGGGGAGATGTGGGGGAGATGTGGGGGAGATGTGGGGGAGATGTGGGGGAGATGTGGGGGAGATGTGGGGGAGATGTGGGGGAGATGTGCATGCCCTCGTGGTAGTCAACCACCACTGTGAGGGAGTCCGCTCCGCTCCGCGCATGCAGCCCTACCCCCCTCCCCCCACCCACCCACCCCCTGGCCTCGGCCCAGGCCCGCCGCTAGGGCTGCCAGGGGAAGGGTACCTCGTTGTAGATGTAGTAGAGGAAGCCCGAGCAGGCGAGCAGCTTGAGCAGGTAGGGCGTCGTGTAGCCGGCGGCGAGCGCGGCCGACCACGCCGCCGAGGCCTGTTCACAGCTACGGGTGTGAAGAGACGCCGTTCACAGTAGAGGGCGGCCGACCACGCCGGCGGCGGCCTAGAAAAAGAAACACACCCGCGTTAAAGAAAGAAACACAGCGCGCGGGCCGACCAGCTGGCGGAGGCCTTGGCTGGGCCTTCGAGGGCGAGTGAGACGGGGAGGATCGCACAGAAGCCTGCGACGCGTGCGCGCGCGGTCACCGGCGGGCGACGAGGCTCAAGAGGAGGGGGCGGGAGCAAGGGGAGGGAGAGGCGGGCGAGGGATGCGCCAGAGGCGGGAGGAGCAGAGTAGAGCATCACTGCGGAGTGGTGAGCCGCTTGCCGACTAGAGGTGGGTTCGGCTCCATAGGGAGGTAGGGGAAGGTGGGGTGCGCGCGCCGAGGATTGAGAGCACGGCGAACATGTTTGCGGGCGTGAGGTTCTCCCCGAGCGACTTCCCGTCGAGCACCTGCAAGAGGAAGGTTCCGAGAAGGGTCATGGCAGCTGCGAGGGACGCGCCTCCCGCGCCTCCCGCTGTGCACCTTCTTGGAGAGGATGGCCTTGGCGGCGGACGTCACCTGGGCAGGTTCCGAGAAGGTCCCGAGAAGCTTCCGAGAAGGTTCCGAGAAGGTTCGGCCTTGGCGGCGGACGTCACCGCGGAGCCGGTGCCAGCGATGAAGGACATCCACGAGAAGGTGAGCTCCTTGAGCGAGGCGAGACATGGTGAGATATGGGGAGATATGGGGAGATATGGGGAGATGTGGGGAGATATGGGGAGAGATGCTGAGCTCCTTGAGCGAGGCGAGACATGGTGAGATATGGGGAGATATGGGGAGATATGGGGAGATGTGCTGAGCTCCTTGAGCGAAGCGAGGCTGACGCCGGCGATGATTGGCACCTCGAGGCAGTGGGTTCCGAGAAGGTTCCGAGAAGGCTCCGAGACGGCTCGCGGCTCTCTGGCTCGACAGCCGGGCAACGCGGACCAGGGAGGCGTACACGGGCAGCGGCAGAAAGTCGCGGAAGAAGAGCGCCTACGCCCGGACCATCTCTCGGCTCCGTCCCGGCCCGCGTGCCGGCGGCGGGCAGCGCCGCGGGAGACGCGCGCAGAGATGAGGGCGGACCAGACCGGCTCGGTTGCCTTGAGCACGTGCGTGAAGGAGATCGCGCCCAGGCCGAACGAGATGACGCCGCCGACGTGCGTGCCCGCCAGCAGGATGCCTAGAAACAAGAACTACGCCGCCGTAGAAAAAGAAACACCGTGCACCGTGCCCGCCAGCAGGATGCCTAGAAAAAGAAGTATGATGTCGCAAGAGAAGTACGGCCTGCGTGTCGGCCAGCAGGATGCCCGACGGCGCGAGCAGCTTGATCGACTCGAGCGAGATCTTTGGCGTCTTGCGCAGCCCCGTGCTCCAGAGAAGAAACACGTACGGGAAGCCAAAGAAGAGCTGCGGGTTAGGGTTAGGGTTAGGTTAGGGTTAGGGTTAGGGTCAGTGCTCCAGAGAAGAAACACGTACGGGAAGCCAAAGAAGAGCTGCGGGGAGAAGAGACGGCTCTCAGCAGTGCTGAGAGGATTGGGAGCCGAGGAAGAGCGGTGGCGGCGCAGGTGATAGTGGGTGATGGGCTTTCCGTCTGCGTCGGGCGGAGGAGAGAGGCTCTGCCGCGTGTCTGTTTGTACGCGTGTCTTTTTGCGGCCGTGCCTCCCAAGTCGCGGCGGTCCACGGCATCGGAAAGGCCGTCAGCACGAGCTTGTTGCCGATATTGTAGGCCTGAGGACGCGGCACGAGCGGCATGAGCGCGAACCGGGACCCACCGGCACCGGCGCTGGAACCGGCCGGAGGGCGGGCGGGGTGCGGACCGTGTTTAGCGAGTACCAGAGGAAGAAGAGAACGCCGAGCCGGATGGTGCGCTTCAGGGAGGACGGCGCAGGCTCTGGAGGAGAGCAGTACTCGGCGCTTTTGGGGTCGTATGGGTCGCACGTCCCAGGCTCTCGCCCGAGCTGCGCGGCGGCTGAGAATGCGGCACCATCCTCCGCGCTGCCGTCGAGGAGCGCTGGTGGCACGCGAGCGGCCAGCGGGCGGCGCAGCGCTGGCACGGCACCGATGCGATGCGCTGGCGCGTACGCGGCGGAGAAGAGGACTGAAGCTGCCGCCATGAGCTCAGGGTCGGCGAGCTTCCCTTCGGCGTGTCACAGGATGGAATCTCCGGCTGACCCTCGGGCACACCTCTTCACCTTGAGCACTTGAGAAAAAGTAAATGATCAGTCTGAGACGAGTCTGCATATTCTTTCGTTGAGTCTACCGCGAAGTCACAGCGATTTCAATCGTCGCACGGCTCACGCCGCCTGTCAGTCTGCATGGAGCGCGAGGTGCGCAAAGTCGCCCTCGAACTCCTCGAGGTCGCGCTGGCGCGCCGCGCCGTCCGGGCCGTAAGAGCCGAGCCTGGTCTGGGCCCGCTCTAGCCAGCCGTAGAGGAGGGGGCGGCAGCGCTTGTAGGCCAGAGCCCCGTCCACCGCCTCGTACCAGCGCATCTTTGCGGGCGGGAGGCGGAGGACGGTGGTCTTAGGGTCGAAAACCGTGTAGCCGAGGGTGGCCGTGGTTGGCACGGTGACGCGGGCGAGGGAGGAGCAGCTGTGGAAGGCGTAGTCGTCGATGGAGGTGAGGCTGGCAGGGAAGGTGACGGAGGAGAGGGCGGAGCAGCCCTCGAAGGCGCAGCTGCCGATGGAGACGAGGCCAGCGGGGAGGGTGACAGAGATGAGGGAGGAGCAGCCGTAGAAGGCGTAGCCGCCGATGGTAGTAAGGCCGGCGGGGAAGGTGACGGAGGAGAGGGCGGAGCAGTAGTAGAAGGCGCGCTTGCCGATGGAGGTGAGGCTGGCGGGGAAGGAGGCGGAGGAGAGGGCGGAGCAGCGGTAGAAGGTGCCCTCGCCGATGGAGGTGAGGCCAGCGGGGAACGTGACGGAGCCGAGGGCCTCGCAGCCGTAGAAGGCTTCGTCGCCGATGGAGGTGAGGCCGGCGGGGAAGGTGACATGGGCGAGCGAGGAGCAGCGGAAGAAGGCGTGATCGCTAATGGAGGTGAGGCTGGCGGGGAAGGCGGCGGAGACGAGGGAGGAGCAGCCGTAGAAGGCTTCGTCGCCGATGGAGGTGAGGCCGGCGGGGAGGTCGATGGAGACGAGCGAGGAGCAGTCCTCGAAGGCGCTGCTGCCGATGGAGGCGAGGCTGCGCGGGAAGGCGACCGAGACGAGAGAGGCGCGGCCACGGAACGCCCGCTCCGGCAGGTGCGTCATGCCTTCGGGCAGCACCGCGTGCCTGTCGGCGACGACGACCTGCCAGCCAGCCACCTCCAGAGTCTCGGACCCGGGAGGCGGCGCGGCGTTGCTTGGCGGCACAGAAGGCGTCGAGGCGGGCACCACCATCGTGCGGAAACAAAGAAATTGTGCCGGGGCGCGCGGGGGCGGCGGGTGTGCGGCGAGTGTGCGGGATGTCTGTGGGCCCGAGAGCGATATGCCATGTCCGCCTTGCGTTGTTTCATAACATCGAAGGCTGAGCTCAAAGAAAGAAACACGAGCATCTTTCGCCGGCGCGAGAAGGTGCCTCACCCCTGCAACACAACACGCCACGCACCTGATACCCCCCTCTCCCGGCGATGCCATCCGTGCCGCGGCGCCACTCATGCGCCGCGGCCTCGGCGCACCGCCGCACATCGAGTGCCGCCCTCGCCCGAGAACTGTCAACGACTTATTCGCGGCCACGGTCCTCGGACCCGTGGCTGCGGTCGGGCTGTGGAGCCCTGATCTTGGCCGCGCAGCATCTGGGGAGAGCCCCGGCGGGGCGGCCGGCACGCCACTACACTTCCGCGCGCCGCGAGCGTGGGCGCGGCTTCAACGGCGTGAGACACGACTCCTCCACCACCACCACCACACCGCTCAGAGTGCGCCGCCCCGCCGAGCGCGCAGCGCAGCGACGCCCGCCGCCCTCGCCCGCAGGTCCTCGGCGTCCGGAGCGACTCACCCTTCCAACGTCGCTCTCCCCTCACGAGCCGCTGCTGCCGGTCGGAGGCGCGCGCACCGCGCCTTGCACTTTTGATGCCGTGGGGCTCCTGCCTTCTGGACGTGGAGTCGCGAGGGCTGCCCCCCCTCTCTACCTTCCCTTCCCCTACCTTAGGCGCGGCGCCCCCGCCCGGAGTGCGGGCCTTTGAGGCGCGAGAGCCTAGAAGCGGAAGATCTCCCCATATCCCCCCCGTATCTCCCCGTATCTGGCAGCACGGAGCCTAGAAGCGGAAGACGTGTCATGTCTTCCAAAACTAGCGCTCGAGCGGACACGTCTTCGGCTGTGTTCCGCTGTTCCACTGTGTTCGCAGCCCCTCGTACTCACGCGGTGCTCTGGACACACACACACACACACGCAGGCGCGAGACTCGCTGTCGCAGCCGCCCGCCGAGATTACCCGAGATTACCCGAGATTAGGCGCGAGACTCGCTGTCGCAGCCGCCCGCCGAGATTACCCGAGATTACCCGAGATTAGGCGCGAGACTCGCTGTCGCAACCGCCCGCCGAGATTACCCGAGATTACCCGAGATTAGGCGCGAGACTCGCTTTCGCAGCCGCCCGCCGCCGCCGCCGCCGCGGGCTGCTGCTGCTGCCTGCTCTCGGCGGCCGGCGTGCTCTGCCTCGCGGGCAGCGGCATGACGTTGTATGATTTGTTTATAATTATATTACATTATATCAGCTGCAGGCGTGCTCTGCCTCGCGGGCAGCGGCATGACGTCGCACTTTGCGCGCGCTTTTGCAGTCTCGCTCGGCGCCGGCACGCATCCAGCCGAGAGGGTGGAGAGAGGGGCAGCCGAGGGGGTGGAGAGAGGGGCATCGCAGCCGAGGAGGTGTGGAGAGGGGCAGCCGAGGAGGTGTGGAGAGGGGCAGCCGAGGGTGTGGAGAGAGAGCGGCATGCATCCTCCCCTCCCCCACGGTACCCGAACCCACCCTCCCCTACCCCCCACGGTACCCGAACCCACCCTCCCCTCCCCCACGGTTACCCAGACCCACCCTCCCCTACTCCCCACGGTACCTGAACCCACCGTCCCCTCCCCCTTACGGTTACCCAGACCCGCCCTCCCCTACCCCCACGGTACCCAAACCCACCCTCCCCTACCCCCACGGTACCCGAACCCACCCTTCGCAGGCATGTCCACCGGGATCGGCGCCTGCCTCGTCTGCCTCACCCCCTCGCTCAACCGCTCGCTGCTGGCCTGCACGCTCTCCTTCTCCGCCGGAGTGATGATCTACGTCTCCCTCGTCGAGGCGAGCTGCGGCGATGCCACTCACTCGTACTCAGTGCCTATTCTCGTACTCAGTGCCTACTCCTTTGATCCCGGGGTGAGGATCTACGTCCCCCTCGTCGAGAGGAGTGGGGAGGTGTGCCGCCTCTTCCGAGCCGCCCTCGCACACCCCCCCCCTCTCTGCAGGTGATTGCCGTCTCGAGCGAGTACTTTGCCAAATCGCGCTCCGAGGCCTCCGCCGCCGCCCTCGCCACCCTCTCCTTCTTCGCGGGCGCCGCGCTGATGGCACTCATCGACAACTGCGTCCACCGCGCCCTCGGCGCCGCCGCCGCCGCCGGAGACGGGCTCGGAGACAACGGCAGCGCTTCTCCCTCGCATTCCCATAGCACACCTCTCATGCCGCCGCCCCGAGAGCACACACATGTCGTCTCGTGGCTGCCCTCAAAAGCCCATGCAGCGCATGGCTAGCTGCCCTCACAGCGCGCACTCCATGGCCGGCGCCCAAAGCACACATTGCATGGCTGCCAGCGCGGGGGCGGGAGGGAGGCTCGTCGGCGGCAGCGCCTTGCCTCACCCGCGGGGCCGCGTCCTCCCATATCTCCCCATATCTCCCCCATATCTCCCCCATATCTCCTGGAGGACGACCCACCTCGCGCCCAGAGCTCGACTGCTCCTCCCATATCTCCCCCATATCTCCCCCATATCTCCCCCATATCTCCCCCATATCTCCCCCATATCTCCCTTGCCTGCAGGGGAGCACGGCGACGAGGAGTTGGTGGGGGGCCGGCTCCGCCCGCTCCACCCGCCGGACGACCACGACGAGGAGGCGGCCGCGATCTACCCTACCTCCAGAGTACCGAACCCAGTGTGGGTTCAGTCTCGTGGGTGGTGCGGTAGGCGGCGGCCATCGAGGCGGTCGGCCGACGGCTCGCCGGGGATGCGTCGCGCGCCGAGCGGAAGAGGCTGCTCGCGATGGCGGTGACACTTCCTAGACACTGCCTAGCCACTTCCTAGCCACTTCCTAGCCACTTCCTATGAACAGGCTGCTCGCGATGGTGGTGGGGCGCCTCCTACCGCACCACCCACGAGAGGGAAACTGGATTCGGTACTCTGGAGGTGCGGTAGGTGGTCATCTCCGCCGCCATCGCGCTGCACAACATCCCGGAGGGCATGGCAACCCTCTCGCACGCCCCTCCTCCCACCATCGCAGCCCCCGACGCCGCCCCCCTGCCCTCACCCCCGCCCTTAAGACCCGCCCTCACCCCCGCCCTCGCCCCTCCACCGCCGCAGCCGCCCTCCCCACCGCGCACCCCCGCCCTGGGGGTCCGTCGCCTCTGGACGCGAGCCTCGCGGCCTTGTGTGCGCAGGCAACCTACGTCGCCTCCTTCCACTCCGTCTCCTCGGGGTTGCCCCTCGCCGCCGCCATCGCCGTGCACAACATCCCGGAGGGGCGCGTGACACCACACCACCCACGGGACTGCACTGGGTTCGATACCATCGGGGGTATGGTACTAGGCTCGCCGTCGCGATGCCCGTCTACCACGCGACCGGCTCCCGCGCCCGCGCCGTCGCGCTCGGCAGCTTGTCCGGCATGTCGGAGCCATTCGGCGCGCTGCTCGCCTCGCTGGTCGCAAACGAGCACTCGTCCACCGGCGCCTTTGGCGGCATGTTCGGCCTGACGGCAGGCATGATGACCTACGTCTGCCTGTCGGAGCTCCTCCCCTCCGCGTACGCGGAGCGAGGCGTGCCGCGCAGCCGCGTCGTGGCCGCCTTCTTCGCCGGGGCCGCCGTCATGGCGAGCAGCCTCATCATCGAGAAGTTCGCCTCGGCGGCCTTCTCCGGCCCCTCCGGCCCCGGCGGCGAGGCGGCCACATGAGGTTTGAGAGGCGTTTTGACGTTGCTGTCCCCGGAGAAGCCTGCACTTCTTCACGATCTGAAGCTATCGAGCTAACAGGAAACAGCTACTGACGTATATGTGTGTGGTATTTTGATCCTGTCTCGCAGTGCTACACTGCTAGTGCTAGTGGGAGTGGCCCCGGGGCCCAATCGCCCAAACTTAGGGGACCCCTAGGGTCCTGAGGGCCGGATTTTTTAAGACCTTTTAAGAAATGAGGAGGTTTGGGGGCTTAACTTGCCATTTAAGAGATTGCAGGCACGGGGGGTCCCTCTAGCCTCTTTTAAGAGACCGTTTAAGAAAATCGGCCTCACCCCGGCACGCGTCGCTGGGTTCCGCGCCGGTTTCTCCAATACTGCCGTTATTCGGCTCTGAAGACACATCTGTAAGTCTGGTGCACTGGCAGGAGCCATACTCGCATAGGGGACGTGCTAGCTGACTGTAGCCAGCTTCCCGGCCTCCGGCGTGTCTACTGGGAGCCTCCCGGACCATCGACCTCGGGAGCTCTCCCGCACCGTTTAAGCGTTTAAGACCGATTAAGGAATTGGCGGCCCAGCAGCTCTTAAAACTTGCCATGGCAAGTTTTAAGCCGTTTAAGCCGCAGGCGCCCCAGGGCCCACCCTTTTAAGCCTAGGGGTGTCCCCTCTAAGCGCCCAAATCTCCCAAAGCGGTTTAATATTCGAAAACGAAAATAAATAAAAACATCGGGGGTTGCTCGTGACCTCGTGAGTCGTGTTCGTCCCAGCTAGAGCGGTAGAGGCCAGACGTCCGTGTACTCCGCGGGCGACAGGTCGTCCCAAAGGTCGACACACAACGATCAGCTCACACGACGCCGCAGGCGCAGCAGCCCCGCGCTCAACATGGCACACGTGACAAACTGTCACTCTACAAGCGGCGCAAAGTCGCCCTCGAACTCCTCGAGGTCGCGCTGGCGCGCCGCGCCGTCCGGGCCGTAAGAGCCGAGCCTGGTCTGGGCCCGCTCTAGCCAGCCGTAGAGGAGGGGGCGGCAGCGCTTGTAGGCCAGAGCCCCGTCCACCGCCTCGTACCAGCGCTGCAGGTCGCGCATGCTTGCGGGCGAGAGGCGGAGGACGGTGGTGGCGGGCAGGAAGGCGTGGGCGCCGATCGTGGCAGTGTCTGGCACGGTGACGCGGGTGAGGGAGGAGCAGAGGTAGAAGGCGTGGCTGCCGATGGTAGTAAGGCCAGCGGGGAAGGTGACGGAGGAGAGGGCGGAGCAGAGGTAGAAGGCTTCGTCGCCGATGGAGGTGAGGCTGGCAGCGAAGGTGACGCGGGTGAGGGCGGAGCAGTCCCAGAAGGCGTGGCTGCCGATGGAGGTGAGGCTGGCGGGGAGGGTGACGGAGACGAGGGAGGAGCAGTCGGAGAAGGCGCAGTCTTCGATGGAGGTGAGGTTGGCGGGGAGGGAGACGGAGCCGAGGGAGGAGCAGCCGTAGAAGGCTTGCTCGCCGATCGAGGTGAGGCCGGCGGGGAAGGTGACGGATGTGAGAGACAAGCAGCGGTAGAAGGCTTGCTCGCCGATGGAGGTGAGGGTGGCAGGGAGGGTGACGGAGACGAGGGCGGAGCAGCTGGCGAAGGCGTGGCTGCCGATGGAGGTGAGGCCGGCGGGGAGGGCGATGGAGACGAGCGAGGAACAGCCGTGGAAGGCGCCTTCGCCGATGGAGGCAAGGCTGCGCGGGAAGGCGACCGAGACGAGAGAGGCGCGCTGGAACGCCAGGTCCGGCAGGTGCGTCATGCCTTCGGGCAGCACCGCGTGCCCGTCGGCGACGACGACCTGCCAGCCGCCCACGTCCAAAGTCTTCGTGCCTCGACGCCTTCGGCGCCGCCGACGAGCGGCACCGCTGGAGGCCCAGTGGGAGGCCGGCATCATGCGGTGCATGGGGATTTTCTTTTCTCAAAAATATTTTCTTTACGCACTTCGCTTTCTTGACCACTTCGAGTCGTAGTAGATGAGATTTTTGAAAGCCAAGAAATCTCTTCTACTACATGGAATACACCTAAAGAAAAATAAAAAAGAAAAGAAAAATAAAGGTGCCGGCTTTCTCCCTTCGATGGCGCCCCGCTCGCGCTGCTGCTCGCGCTCCTGCGACCGGCACGCCTGGCGCGTCCGCCCCTGCCGAGTACCGCTCCCAGAAGCTCCCCTGACCCTGCACGCGGCGCTTCGTGTGGCGCTGCGCTGTAGCGACGCGACCGGGCTCGCGGCCGCCCTCGAGGTGGTCAGCCAGCACTGGGAGCGGGAGGGTGGGTTCACGCTTACGCCCGAGGCTGCGTCGCGCAGCGGCGGGCTCTGGCTTCTGAGCCCGGCTGACATTGCCGCAAGGCGGCGGCACTCGCAGCGCGGCGGTAACAGCGAGCCATACGACGCTCCGCCATACGCGTTTGAGGTTTCGCCGCACGACGGCGGCGGCGCGGTTGCCGACGAGAAGGCTGGCGGTGGAGCCGGCACCGCGGCCGTCGCGACGGAGGGCTGGCGCGCCGCGGGTCAGAGCGGGCGGGTGACGGGCCAGCTCAGCCGCGTGCGCTGGCCCGAGGGCGGAGATGGGGTGCCTGCTGCCGCCGCACGACTGCTTGCTGCTCGGACGTGCTTCGTCCTGGAGGGAGCGAGGCTGTGGCCCGCCGCACAGGACAAGTGGGGCGAGCCCGCCTACCTCGCCGAAGGCCTCGGCGAGGCGAGCCGCGTCTCGCAGCTCGTCTCTCTCCCTCTCTCCCTCTCTCCCTCTGTCACCACCCGCTCTGCTCCTCGACTCTGTCACCACCCGCTCTGCACCTCAGCAACGCGACACCCTGCACCTCCGCGCCACCTCCCTCTCCACCCGTCTCCAGGTGAGCTGCCACGTGCTGTCTGCGCCCGCGCAGACCAAGGAGTTTGCCTACTTCTTGCCCGGCCGCAAGTTTGCGACGCTGGCGCAGGCGACAGGCAGCTGACTGCAGCCCGGCGGCACCTCAGCCGCATCTCTCCTTACATCTCTCGTCTCTGCTGCGGCCGCACCTCGGTCGCACCTCGGCCGCACCTCGGCCGCACCTCGGCCGCACTTCGGCCGCACTTCGGCCGCACTTCGGCCGCACCTCGGCCGCACCTTGGCTGCACCTTGGCTGCACCTCAGCTGCACCTTCTCGCAGGCGACCGCCGCCGGCTCAGACCGTGTCCTCGCCGACTACCGCTTCGAGAGGCCAGACGTCGCCCAGCTCAACGGGGAGCCGCGAACGGCGTCTCTTCACACCTGCACCCGTGCGTAGGCCCGACGTCGCCCAGCTCAACCTCCCCTTCGCCGCCTTCCTCGACCCCGCGCACGCCGCCGCGGGCCGCTGCCTCTACCTGCAGCACCCCCTCCTGCGCCCCGCCGGGGCGGGAGCTGCAGAGGCGGCGCCGCACTCTCCGCCGCCGCCGCCGCCGGCACACCGGCACGGCTACGGCGCGCCTAGTACCACACCTCCAGAGTACCGAACCCGGTGTGGGTTCAGTCCCGTGGGTGGTGCGGTAGGCGTGCCGACTCTCGCGCCGACGCCGCGGCTCGGCGCCGCCATGGCTGCCGACCTCTCCTCGCTGCGGCTCGCGCGGCTACGCGCGCTCGAGGCTGCCGCGAGGGTCGGGGCGTGGACTGTCTGCCAGCTGTTCGTCGGCAGCGCGGCGACGGGCGGCGCGCGCACACGGCTCCACTCCCTAGAAGCGGAGCACGTGTTCTTTGTCTCCCTCCTAGCGCCCGAGAGGACACGCACTCAGCGGGGGTCACCGTACTCGTACCCCCCTCGTCCTCACGCGGTGCTCTGAAGACTCTGCACAATGCCGCCTCCCCGCCCTCATGCCGGCGCCCTCACCACGCAGGCTCCACTTTGACCAGTACGACAACTTTTACCTGCAGCTCGCGGGTACAAAGACCTTCCGCCTCTTCGACCCCAGCCAGAGCGGCAGGCTGGCGCCCTACCCGGTGCACCACCGCATGGACCGCTCGGCGCAGGCGAAGCTAGATCTCCCCACATCTCACCCACATCTCACCCACATCTCACCCACATCTCACCGCACGGACCGCTCGGCGCAGGCGCTTCCGCCGCGCTGCGACGACGCGCGCGGCGTCGAGGTGACGCTGCAGCCGGGCGACCTCCTGTACCCTACCTCCAGAGTACCGAACCCAGTGTGGGTGGTGTGGCAGGTGACGCTGCAGCCGGGCGAGATCCTGTTCCTGCCGGCGTACTGGTGGCACGAGGTGAGAGATACAGCCGAGATGTAGCCGAGATACAGCCGAGATATAGCCGTGCTGCCGGCGTACTGGTGGCATTAGGTGTCGCCCGAGATCACCCGAGATCACCCGAGATCATCGAGATCGCCCGAGATCACCCGAGATCGCCCGAGATCACCCGAGATCGCCCGAGATCGCCCGAGATCACACGATATCACTCGAGATCACCCGCCGGCGTACTGGTCGCACGAGGTGACGACCGGTCCCGTCCCCGCCGGCGCGCTCGCTGTCTCGCTCAACTTTTGGTGAGACCACCCGAGATGACCTGAGATGACCCGAGATGACCCGAGATGGCCAGAGATCACTCGAGATCACTCGAGATCACTCGAGATCACTCGAGATCGCTCGCCGTCTTGCTCAACCTTTTGGTCCCGCGCCGTCGCTCACGCCGCCACGGCGCGCGCGAAGTGATCGCTTCAGTCAGTCAGCCGGCCGCTGTAGGGTGCTTCCACCACCCCCGCGAAGCCACTCTCCCTCCTGTGCCTGACCTGCCCGGCGCGCCGTGGCAGGTACTCGGCCATGCAGCAGATCCTCTCTCCCGAGTGGCCGCTCGGTCCGCCCCTGCGCGTCGAGCTCGCGCGCCAGCTCGAGTACCTCGTCGCAGACAGCTTTGGCGACGCCGGCCGCGCGGTGCCCGCATTCTTCCGCGGGCTGCGCGCGCAGGTGGCCGCCTGAGGGAGGGTGTAGAGCTCTACATCTGCACTCAGCATCTGCATCGCCTCGTCACGCGCCGGATGTAGAGCTCTACAGCTCTCCAGCTCTCCAGCTCTCTCCAGCACTACAGCTCTCCAGCGCTCTACATCGCTCTCCAGCTCTACAGCGCTCTACAGCGCTCTACAGCTCTACATCCTCTACACCCTCCCTCAGGTGGACGCGGCGGCGGCCGGCCTGCCCGCAGGCGAGGAGGAGGGGAGCGCCGCGTGGCCGAAGATGGAGGCGAGCTGCGCACTCACACCGCCCACTCCCCCCCTCAAACACACACACACACACACACACACACACACACACACACACACACACACACACACACACACACACACACACACACACACTCACCCACCCACCCACCCACCCACCCACTCACTCACTCACTCACTCACTCACTCACTCACTCACTCACTCACTCACTCACTCACTCACTCACTCACTCACTCACTCACTCACTCACTCACTCACTCACTCACTCACTCACTCACTCACTCACACTCACACCGCTCACACACTGGGCCTTGCGCTTCTAATGCCGTGGGGCTCCTGTCGTCTAGACGTGGAGTCGCGAGGGCCCCGCCTGGCCCTTGCCCCACCACCTCGTGTGTGTGGAGAAGCCCAGCTGGCAGAAGCCTGCCTTACCCTACCTTACCCTGCCACCGAACCCTACCTTACCTTAGGCGAGCCGCCCTCGCGGTGTGGCTCCGGAGAAGTGGCGCGGCCTCTTCGAGTACGTGGTCTGGCGGCTACTTATGCTGCTCGAGCCGGGCCACGCCGGCTGCTTCCTAGCCGACTTGTGCGACCCCCGCCGCTTTGACGGCTTGCCGCTGCAGGCGGTGACGGCGGCGGGGCGAGGCCCTCTCAACTTTTAGGTCGTGGCCCGCGCCGCAATATCAGATAAAAGAAAGAAATAAAAGAGAGAAAAGGTAGGGATGAGCACAGCGCCCACAAATTTCTTTTTCAAAAATACACAAAACACATGGACATGGACATGGACGAGGCTCGAGGGGATGCGAACGTGCAATACCACCAAGACAGCTTGGAGAGCTCCCGGTGACGCTACATTTCGTAACGATTGTCGCTAAACGACATCTGCCTCCTTCAGCCTCTGTTGGGGCGGAATGCGCGGGGTTTTCGGCGCGATGCCTCCGGCTAGTACACGGTACTGCTCTGCCGCAAACTCTCCTGCGCTCGCGTGACGTGTGGGGCGCGTGCACTGCGCTCGAAAGTCGCGATTTGGCAATAGGCGCTCGAGCCGGCGCGCAGTGGAAGGGGGCGCCGCGCAGGGGGGTCGGGGGGGTGCGAGGGGGGGCGTGGGTCGGGCGCGCACCGGCCGGCTCCGGGAGCGGCCGTCACGTCGAAGAGGGGACCTGGTGCTGCTCGAATGACGACGCATGCCGCTCTCTGCTGCGCCGCCGATAGCCCCTCTTCCGAGCCGGCGCGTGGCGGCGAGCCGCGGCCAGTATCGCTGGTGCGGTGGAGGCGGCAGCTTGCATCGGCCGGCAGCGGGTGCGGCCATCACGTCGATGAAGGGGGGTTGTCGGCGACTCGTATGGCTCGAGGCCTACGCTGCGCCGCCCAAGCCCTACTGCCGATCCAGCGCCTGGCGTTTGGGGCGAGCCGCGGTCGTCGTCGCTGATGGTATATGGCGGCGGCGGCGGCGGCTCGCCCTTCCCTCCGGCCGCAATTCCGATCCCGCCGCGCTCGCGGGAGGTGGCGCGCCCACCGCGGCACGGCCGTGGCTGCGCATACACCTTACGCCCTTGGTCTCCTCAACGGCTATCCGTGCTTGCTGTGCCCCTGCGTGGTGTGTTTCAAGTTCTTACAACCCAAGGTGATAGAGGGCAAAAAGATCGATTGCGCTCTTGCCGATGCGCACCTGCCTAGGCTCTTGGGTGGCGCACCCAGCTCTCACCGGGAACCTGGTTCTTTCCGCACGATGGTGGTGCCCGCCTCGACGCCTTCAGCGCCGCCGCCGACTGACGCCGCGCCGCCGCCCGGCTCCGAGACTTTGGAGGTGGGTCGCTGGCAGGTCGTCGTCGCCGACGGGCACGCGGTGCTGCCCGAAGGCATGACGCACCTGCCGGACCGGGCGTTTCGGCTCCGCGCCTCTCTCGTCTCGGTCGCCTTCCCGCGCAGCCTCGCCTCCATCGGCGGCTGCGCCTTCTACCGCTGCTCCTCCCTTGTCTCCATCGACCTCCCCGCCGGCCTCACCTCCATCGGCAACGAAGCCTTCGCCTGCTGCTCCTCCCTGACCACCATCACGCTGCCGCTGCCCGATGGCCTCTCGATTGGCAACAGAGCCTTCTTCGACTGCCCCCTCGACGACGAAGCGAAGGCAGCAGTGCGGGCCATCAACGTTTGGGCGGTACGGCTTCCAATCGACGCGCAGGGGCACGCCACTGTGCCGGAGGGCGTCACCTCCATCGGCAGCCTCGCCTTCTACCTCTGCTCCTCCCTCACCCGCGTCACCCTCCCTGCCGGCCTCACCTCCATCACAAGCAGCGCCTTCTCCGACTGCTCCGCCCTCGCCTCCGTCACCTTCCCTGCCACCCTCACCTCCATCGGCGACTTCGCCTTCTGGGGCTGCTCCGCCCTCTCCTCCGTCACCCTCCCTGCCGGCCTCACCTCCATCGGCGGCTACGCCTTCTGCGACTGCTCCTCTCTGACCCGCGTCACCGTGCCAGACACCGCCACCGTCGGCTACGCCGCCTTCCCGCCCGCCACCACCGTCCTCCGCCTCCGGCCCGCAAGCATGCGCGACCTGCAGCGCTGGTACGAGGCGGTGGACGGGGCTCTGGCCTACAAGCGCTGCCGCCCCCTCCTCTACGGCTGGCTAGAGCGGGCCCAGACCAGGCTCGGCTCTTACGGCCCGGACGGCGCGGCGCGCCAGCGCGACCTCGAGGAGTTCGAGGGCGACTTTGCGCACCTCGCGCTCCATGCAGACTGACAGGCGTGAGCGGTGACGATTGAAATCGCTGTGACTTCGCTATAAATAAATAAAAACGTGACCTCTCTACTGTGAGGTGGATCTTTGTTGTGCAGCGTGCAGGGTTCGGCTTTGTGGGTGTGGTCGGCGACTAGCCGGGGTCGTCCTCCCGGGGGACTAGCACTAGCCGTCTTCCACATGGATCATTGTCCCTGGTCCCTGCTGCTCCCGCGGAGGACTTCGCTGTAGACTCAACGCGAAAGATTATTGTGCAGAGACTGTGATACATAGCATTTTACGTGCACACACGAGGGGTGCTTTTCTTTCTCAGAGAGAGAGTCGTTGTGTGCGTGTGCGTTTTTCGCTTCGTATTCTTTAGTTTATGGAATTTATGCGCTCCCTCCTCGGCTGCTCCTGTTTGCTGTTACGAAGAACCCAGCACAAACACGACAATGAATGACCGCGCGCACCCCGCACGTGGGACGTGGGCGGTGACCTGCGGTGACCGGTGTCTTCCTTTTTTATTTGACCCCCATCTCCTACTCCTAGTAGAGGTGTCCGTATTATTTATTTATTGCTCCTGTTGCGGGGGCCCGCTCTACAGAGCTTAAAGTGTTTGCTGACTGCTGTTGCGCGGCTCCGAGCCTATCCCTTCGACTCATAGATCCGACCGGACTGGAACCGCTGCCGGACTGCGGGTACCGGCCCCGGCCTCGGCCCTCCCGCCCCCCCCGATCCGCATCCGGCGTCGAGCTTGCCCTCGCAGAGCAGGTTGATGTTGGCCACCATCATGATCGCGACGAGGTCGTCCTCGTTGGGGTCGACGCCCGTGTCGCAAATCATGAGCTGCCGCATCCTCACGGGCAGCCGCTGGAGGCAGTTGAGGGCGGCGTCCACCCGCCTGCGCAGCTCCTCGTCCTGGGGCACGTAGCGCCCCTTGTCCTTGTCCTTGTGGAGGGACATGAGAGTGAAGACCAGGTCGCGCACGAGCGGGCGGTCGCACACGGCCGACATGCCGCGCTCGTCCGGCTCGCCGAGCCCAAACTCGCCGTAACCCGCGGGGAGGCCCGCCTCGACCGCCAGCTGCACCGCCATCGAGAGCGCGAGCCTATCGCCGACCACGGCCGGTGGTGAAGGGAGGGCGCTCCAGCCCGCGCCCGCTGCTGCCATCGGCAAAACGCGCTTGGCGTCGTAGATCTTGGACTGGACGACGCCCACCTCGGCGTCGCACTTGATGAGGATGTGGAAGAGCCGCTCGGCCGACGCGTGCATCGCCGCGACAACCTCGGGCCGCACGAACTCGTCGCATACCTGCAGCAGCGCGCCGAGCTCGTCCTTGTCGCCCTTGACCTCGCCGGCCTCTGCCATGGCGCTCAGGTCGGCGTGGAGCAGCGCGTCGGCCAGCTCGGCCAGCCGCTGTGCGCTCTCCGGGTGGCTCTTGCCCAGCTCGCGCGCGTACGCCTCTGCGAGGCGGATGAACCAGCCGCGCTCGCGCGTCGTCGGCCTCTCCTCCGCGTCGCGGAACTGGCGGGTGTGGGCGAAGGAGGGGTTGGGGAGGGCCAGAGCGAGGGCGTCGGGAGGGCCGGTCGAGCCGGTGTCTCGCAAGGGTGTGTGTCTCAGAGGCGTCTCGGCGGTGCTCGCCTGGCGGCCGTATGAGCCGGCGCCGTCCGAGGTGCGGCCGCGTGCCGTCAGCGGGAAGGCGACGCGCGACTGCTTGGCGGCGAGCTGCGCGGTGCGCGGCAGCAGCCCCAGGTACGTGGCGTGCTCCTCCAGGTTCACCACGAGCGCCACGGACGCGTCCTCCACGATGCCTTGCCCCCTCACCAGCCCTTGAGCTGCCTGTGGTGGCGACGCCTTGTTCGCCTGGGAGGCGCGGTCCTGCAGCCACCTTGTCAGCTCGGCCGCCTTCTCGCTGAAGCCGATGTTGAAGCCCGGCGTGCCGTTGATGCCAAAGCGGCAATGACGCTCTGCAATCACGCGCTTGAGGGAGGCGCCCTGCTCGTCGGACATGCCGCCGATGGCGCAGACGGAGTCCCAGGGCTCCTCCGCCCACTTGGTGTCTGACCTGGCCGGCCGCGGGATGGTGTGGAAGAGGAAGCTCGGTGCGTAGATCTTCCGGTCCGCGTCGCGCTCGTCGTGGACCACCTCGATCGAGTTGACGACTGAGGGAAAGTCGGTGTACACCTCGCGGACGCACGAGAGGGTGAGGTTGCCCCGATTCTGAGACGATGGAGAGACGCAGACGACATGTATCCGCCAGTCCTCGCGCTCGGCCCCGTCGACCCACGCCGCCTTTTCGACGTTGCGCTCCACCTGGAGCACGTGCAGCGCCTACACACACCGCGAGTGGCGCCTCGGTGGGTGTGGAGCGCGCCGTGCTGCCGGAGGGGCGAGCGACGAGAGCACGTCGTCGAGCGAGAGGAGGCGCGATCGCAGCCCCTCCGGCAGCACCACCGGCTGGTCCGTGCCGGGCTCCAGCATGTCGAATACGTGGAGGTAGAGCGAGTCGAGGGACGCGTGCGGAAAGACCTCGAAGAACAGGCCCACCTGGAACGCGGCAAGAGAAGAGGGTTGGGCGCAGCTATATGCGAAATGTGACCCCGAAGCAGCACAGGCAGCACCTTGGCCGACCAGCCCGACCGCTCTGCGTGAGCGTGCGCCTCCTTGCGCATATCCTCGACCAGCTGGATGGCATGGTCGAGTGACTCGATCCGGCGTCCGCGGCTGGACGGCTCGCTCATGCTCGCTTCGGTCTCGTTGTCCCCGGCCAGCGCCATGCTCTTGCCGATGACGAGCACGTTGAAGAGCTGCGGGTCGGCCGCCTCGTCGCCGTTCAGGAGCAGGTAGCGGTGCCGTAGCGAGGCGCAAACGCCCAAATCTCCTATCGCTGGGTACTCGCTGGCCAGCGACGCCGACCGCCGACGAGGCGGCGGGGACGACCCTCCTCCAGCCGAGGCGCGCGGTGCCCACGTCGCGAGCAAGAACGGGCAGCCGCCGCGTCCCGACGCGTTCTCGCGCCACATGGCCATGTTCTCTGCATACAAGTCGGGCTGCCTGGTGGTGTCGGCGGGCGAGGAGAGGCGCACGAAAAAGGTCGAAATGATGTCCTCCTCCTCGCACCCCGCAGAAAGGCGGCCGCTCTCGTCGATGACGCCAGCACGGACGAGATCGAGCTGTAGGGCGGCGAGGTCGGCTGGGGTGAGCGACTGCCGCGCGCGCATGAACGAGTCGGCATCGGTGCTCAAGGAGTTGAACCGCAGCATCCGCGCGCGCGTCGGCTGCAGAGTCTCGCAGACCTGCATGAAGCAATGGCCGCCGTCGGGCGCGTGCCGCCATTGAGCCAGGGCAAGCGCAAAGGCGTCGGGCGATTCACGCCCGTCCGCGACACGCATCCGCTGGTTGGCGCCCGCGTTGATGAGCAGCTTCACGACACGCGCACTCCCGTTCTTGACGGCGAGGTGCAGCGCCGTCTCGCCGTGCGGTAGTCCCACGTTGCGCTGGCCATCGCCGTTGGTCCTGACGTTGATGTCGAAGGTCTGCGCCTTGAATCCCTTTAGGAGTCCGCTAACGACGTCTGCGTGCCCGTTCTTGCACGCCAAGTGCAGCGCCGTGCACCCGCTCTTGTCCCGGTGCAGCATGTCTGCGCCGAGCTGCATCAGCGCGCGGCTGACCGCCGCCTTGCCCATGTGCGCTGCGTACAGCAGCGGTGTGCAGCCCCTCGAGACCTTCGTATCGATCTTGGTGCCCATCTCGAGGTCCGCGCCCGCGCGGACAAGGGTCCGGACCGTCGTGAGCTGGTCAAAGCCTGCGGCGAGCAGCAGAGCGGTGAAGCCGTCCCTCTTTGTGTAGTTGACCTCCGCCCCCTCCCGAATGAGCAGGTCAACGCACGCCGAATGTCCGTACATGGACGCGTACATGATGGGAGGGAACTCGTCCACCCCAACCTGCACCTGGTTCACATCAGCGCGACTTGCCAGCAGCGCCTCTGCCACCGCCGCATGTCCGAACTTGCACGCCAGCAGCAGCGGCGTCATGCCCGAGGTCTTGATGGCCGTATCCACCTCTGCTCCCTTGTCGAGCAGCATGCGAATAATCCGCTCATTGCCAATCTCCGCGGCCACGGTGAGCGCTGTGCAGCCGCGGGCCGTGGCCAGGCTTGGGTTTGCACGCGCCTTGAGCAGCATGCGCACCTTCAACTCCGATGCAAAGTGGGACGAGTCGTTGCCGAGCGCGAGCATCAGCGCCGTGACCCCGCCAGGGGTGTGGGTGGCGTCGACGGTCGCGCGCTCCGTGATTGCAGAGCTACTCGGCCTGGTCAGCGAGTCCTCCGACCGTGTCGAGTCGATGGCAGAGTCGACTGCAGAGGCGACTCCCATGGCGGCGATGGCTTCAGCCAGCTCCTCGACGGTCCCTGGCCCCGCAGCACGGAGCAGCGCTGTCACCGGATCCGGCAGAGCCTTTCCCTCGGCGGATTGGACTCCCGCATTCCGCCTCCAGCGCGTGGACCGGCCCGCGAGTTTCCACAAGTCACGAACCCGGGCCTCCGCCGAGTCCTTGGCCCACTCGTCGGGCCGGAGCAAGTTGGTGAGTCTAGCGTGGTGCCCCGTGGTCATGCAGTCGAATGCGCGCAGCCCGCGCTTATTCTTCGTGAAGGCGGCCGCTGCTGCGTCCTTCCCGGCAGCCTTCATGAGCTTCCGATACACCCCCTCATGCCCGTGCTGCGCGGCGATGTGGAAGACCGTGTTGCCGTCCACATCCGCCTCGAAGATGTAGACGCCGGCCGTTAGCAGCGCCTCGACAAGTCCGGGCCGGCCGGCTGCGGCTGCTGCACGCAGCAGCGCTCCCGCGCCGCCGTCATCGAAGGGGAGCACCATCGGGGCGGCAAACTGGCGATCCTCGCCGTCGCTGTACCCGTCGCCGTCGCTGTCCTCGAGCTTGACGTGCCACCCCTTCTCGCCGCGCCCCGCGAGCGGTGCTCGCACCCACAAGTTGCTGTCCTCCCTGACCAGCACTAGCACCTCCTCGTCCGCGGCCATGCGGTCGGACCAGCGCGCCTTGATGAGGTCTCTGACCAGTGCGGTGCCGCGTCCGCCGTCGCCGCTCCCGCCGCCCGCGTCGTCGATTTCGTTGGCGAGGTGGCAGAGCGTGGCGGGCCAGGGCTGCGGTAGCCCAAGCTCGAGCAGTTTCACCACCAGCGTGACATCCGTTCGCTCGACGTCGTTCCTCGCGTCTTGGAGCGCCGCCTCCACCACGGGGTCGACTGTGGGCCGCTCCCACGTGATCTTGTTGTTCTTCGTGTTGCGGTAGTAAAGTTGGCCGCTCGCTGAATCGATCTCCTCCTTCCAAGACGAAGGGAGCGGCGCCTGCGAGCCTGCGCCGCAGGCCCTCTCGGCGCCCGGAGTGGGAGTGCCGGACCGCGGGGTTCCGGAAGGAAGCGAGGCACGCCGCGAGGAATTTCGCAAGGCGCGGAACTGCTGCGCCTGGCGCGCCCTCGTCGCCTGCGTCCGAAAGAGTGGGCGGCTCTGCGTGCTCTGGATCGCGTGATTGCCGCCGCTGCACTGCTGCTCGTGCAAGATCCACGAGATGAGCGTCTCGCCCTCAAAGCGGTCGATCACGCCGTTCCCGTTCTTGTCGCACTCTTTAAACATCTGCCCCAGGCTCGAGTCACTCACAGATGGAGCCAGCCGCCGCGCCAGATCGACGAACGTGTCATAGCTGAGGCTTTGGTCGGAGAGGGCCTCCGACACAGCCTCCTTGACCAGCGTCGCGTATCCATCCCCGACGGGAGACCCACGACCGGACCAGTCCATGGCGGAGGCGCCACGGCCGCCAGGAGCGGGCGGCGAGGGCGCCGTGAGCGTGCGGCCGCTACTGCGGCCGCTACCCTTTACACCTTCTCCCTCGCTTGTCAGGGAGGAGATCCGCTGCGTTGCGTAGACAGACAGCACGCTATCGGCCGCGTAGTATTGGCGGAGGGTGTTGCGGACAAGCTCATCCACGACTTTGGCGTGCATATCGCGCCGCGCTCCTTCGGCTTCACAACACTGAGTGATGCAGAGGTCCAACGGGCGCGCGTCGCACGCTCTCTCCACCTCCGAGAAGAGGCCACCGTACAGCGTGAACAGTGACATCTGGTTGATGAAAAAAACTGTGACGAAGATAATGGAAAACGCGATGACTGCGAGCACGCCGCCGATGATGAGGCTGTCTTGAAACAAAATGATCGGTAGCAGCGCTAGCGAGAAGCCGAGGGAGTAGCACGAAACCACACAGCAGATTTCATGGTAGGTGAAGACCCAGCTCGCACCTTCGAGGAACAAATCAAAGTTCTTGTCGGAGCACGCACTGCAGTTGGTCACCATTATGCTGCCGAGGACCATCGGTCCGAAAAATGAGCTTAAGCAGGTGGCGTAGCACGTGAGCATGAAGGCCCAATGAAGCAACCGGCGCAAGTCGAGCTCGGTCCCGCTCACGAGTGGCTCGGTTCGCAGCTCTAGCAGGGCGAGGGCGGCGCAGAGGGTGAGCGTCGAGACCACCACCCACGACTCCAGCGACCGCATGATTTGATCACGCAGCTGGCCCGTTCCCTTGGCCGCACCGACGGCCCTCTTGAAGATCATCTGATGGTCAAGCGGGAAGATGACGTTGAGAGGCGAGAAAGCAATAGGCAGGAGGCGACTCAAGCCCATTCGCTCGGTGCAGTTGCGCTCGTCGTCCTCAGCGAGCTCCGAGATCCCGCTCAAATCCCGCTGGTCCTCGATGTCGCCGGGGAGCGCCGCCGAGGAGCTCCAGCGTCGCCGGATCCACTTCCGAACCAGGCCAACGCCGCGTCGACTTCCGTTGACGTTGCTAGGCTCCATCCAGATAATGCGCAAAAGCGGCCCGAGGGCGTGTCACAATACGCCGTGGAAGTCGATCGCGATGGCCGGTGGGCTCGCACGATTAGATTTCTTCTTTCTTGGGTTCTGCGGATGTATGTGGCTAGTGCACCTTGTCGTGCCTGTGTGCTGCCCAACCGCGTATCAGGCAATCGTGAGAGTTCTGCGTACATCAATCCTCATTCTCCGATTGGGATGAACGCGTCGTGCCGCAAGAGAGAGGAGCGGCGACGGGGCTCTCTCCGCCCCCGCGCCCGCCCCCGCGCCCGCCCCCGCGCCGACCCATTTTTGTGCCGTTTTCCTGCCTCGCGCCATTCTAGACACCCGGCTGCAAGTGTGCAAGGACATGCTCCGCGCTCCGTGACCATGTAAATAAATCGAGATCTGTATGCATCGCATGTTTCTCTGTCTTTTATCTGTGAGACAGACAGAGGAGTGTCGTTTGAGGTATGTTCTTGGCAAATCAGGCAGGACACAGAGCTCACACAAATTCACGTTTTGGTAATATACACCTGATTGTGATGACATTAATTGAGGAAGCCACACTCTCTATACGGTTTACAAATCGCCCCCGTGTAGGGAACTCTTTTTGCTTTCACCACGGGAGCCGAACGAAAGAAACCGAGTCCGAGCGATGTAGGACCAGCTGATAGCGAGTAGGGCCAAACGACGTCTCAAGCCGATCAATGGCTTTTCACCACCTCGAATCGGCCTGCCGCCACGAGGGCTTCGACTTCCGCTCCCGCGAATGCCAAGGCCCGGGCGAACTGACCTCGACTGCGCTGTGGATTGTGTTCTTCGAGATGGCTGTCATGGCTGTCTCGCTCTTCCTCCCATACTTCAACGCGATGTGGGTGGAACGCGACCCGTCCAGCATCTCGAGCTTCCTCGGCCTGCCGTTCGGCTTGCCTCTCATCGTCACCAGGTCGGGGGCGATGCAGATTTTTCTCATCCTGATCTTTGCGATCAACGTGCGCTCTGCCTGGCGCCCTGCCCTCGCGTAGCCTCTCAATCCCGCCCTATGCATCCCGTGCCCAGTGCCCAATGATCGTCGCGATGTTCTCCGACCAGCCGTGTGAGACCGGGCTGGGTGGCTGCTTCACCATCTCGTGCGTCTGCGCGAACTACATTTGGCAAGGCTACGTCTTTATGTTCTTCGTGCTCGCACTCGGCTCCTACTCCTTCTACAGGGCCCTCGCCAATCAGATGTACCCGCAATCACTCGCCGAGGTGATCGACGGCACTGTCCCAAAGAAGGTCGCATTCATGAAATCGCTCGCCCTCATTTGCGTATTCACCCCGGCCATGACCGGCATCTTTTCCTTCAACTACACCACCGACCTGAACGATCCGTACGATTTGCAGCACAACATCAACCTCGTCCTCCACGCGTTCCCGATGCTTATCGGCACCCCCCTCCTCATTGTGATTGTATTCGCCTGGTTCTTCGCGCGCCAGGTCGGCGAGAGTGGGCTCCGCGTTCCCAGTGGGCTCCGCGCAGGGCTCTGCCACCGCGGCGTCTGGGTCCGTGTTTTGGCCTTCCTCCTCGTGATCATCTCACTTGTGGGAATGGCGTGGAGCCTCTTCATCAATCCCCTCAACCCGCGTCGCGGCGAGGACGACATGTCCAACTTCTGCCACACTATCCGCGACGCGGATACGTGCGATCAGTGGCCCACGTCGCTCCAGCCGGTTACGGCTCCTCCGCCGATGCCACCAACTGCGCCGAGGGAGAACCACAACTTTGTTCCATTGCCCCAGTTGCCAATCGACAGGAAGGGTTTGCTCGACCCGGGCGGAAGGCTCGACATCATGTACAGCCTTGGCAACGGCAACGACGAAATGCTCGGCCTTGATCTCCAGCTGCTCAACCAGTTGCTCGGGTTCAACGCCTTGCCGGGCTACACGTGCAAGTGGATTGAGACGCCGCTCACCGCGCGGCAGCTCTTCTACTCGGGCCGCGAGTGGATGGCGGAGCAGCCGACTGGCAGGTGCATCAAGCACAAGTGCGAACTCATCGCTCACTCGAAGATCATCGCCTGGGAGTACTGCTTCCTCTGGGCCATGTTTGTGTACGTCGCTGCTTTCGCAATCCCGGACGCCATCTTCCTGTCGAGGCCGCGCGGCGTGTCTCCCCGCGAGTCGACCCGCAAGACGGTCGACCTTTCGCCGTGAGCTCGTGGCAAGCCTGGCCGCGAGGCCGGGGGCGAGAACTTGGAGCTCTAGAGTGGCCGCCGAGAGATGTACATTTCGCGTTTGGACAGCTCAGGGGGTCCATAGGAAAAGCTGCCTTGTTGTCTTGATTAGTCCGTGTCGGTGTCCGTGAGTGTCCTAAAATGTCTTCATCCTGGGTCCCTCTACCTCTTTCAGTACTTCCCCGACTCTGTGTTGTTTGTGTAGTTTGATGTGTTGAGTCTTCGTGTTTCTTACTACCTCCGTTTGAAGGGCAAGCTCTCCTGCGCGCGCGTGACGTGTGGGACGCAGGTAATCGCGCGGCGGCCAAGCACAACAACAAGGCGCTCCACACAATGGTCGCTCCGCACGCCTTATCTGCTCTGTGGACTGCGCGAGCCGCGGCGCCGCGGGCGCGCGCATCGAAATGGTGTGTCGGCGGAGCGGGGCGCGTCACTTGCGTCGCGGGAAACCGAACAATCCTCCCGGCGAGAATGCGGGCGTGCCGACATTGTTTGCGCGATCGCGTCGAGCACGTCTGGAGCGGGCGAGGAGAGTGCGAGCCGACCGCTGAGCGCTGCCGCCTGCGCGCGGCGCGCCGTTTCCGCCGCCCTGGTCCCGTCTGTCCCCGCCTTCGGCGTCGCCTGCCCGCCCAGCCGCATCGAGGTCCAGCCCATCGAGGCTGACCACACAGGGATTTTAAGGAGAGGGGTGTGGTGCGCTAGCCGTCGCCCACCCTCCCTAAAAAAAGAAAGAAAGAAAACAGACACCCCAAGTGAGGGATGGGAGGACGGCACGCCGCCACCACACAGGGATTTAAGGAGAGGAGTGTGGTACCCTAACCCTTGGTCGTCTGCCTCTTTCTGGCGGGGAAAATCTTTTTCTCGCGATGTCCACCCCGCCGCGCCGCCGCTCGCGCCGCCTCGCCGCCACCTCCGCCTCCGCGCCCTCGCCAGACACGCCGCCGCCAACCCGCCTCCTCGACCTCCCCACGGAGCTCCTCGCGCGCGCCCTCTCTCGCTGCGACCCCGCCGACATCGCTCGCGTCGCGGCCGTCTCGCTCCTCTTCCACGCCTCGCTTGCGCTGGAGGCCATCCGCTTGTGGGCGCAAGAGCGCGGCTTCGAGCTGCCGGCGCAGCCAGAGAACGAGAGCTGCGCCTTGCGGTGGCTGTGCTTTGCTGCTCTGCTGCGCGAGCACAACCCGCCGGCGAGGGCGGCAGCAGGCTGGCAGCACAGCGTCTTCATCGACGGCGAGGGGCGGCTCTCGTCGTGCGGCTCAGCTTCGGCAGTCTTCCCTGGGCTACTCGGCCACGGCGAGGGCGTGACGCGGCTCAACACGCCGACCCGCTTCTCTTCCACGCTGGGCGGCGAGCGTGCAGTGAGCGTGTGGGCTGGAATATACCACAACCTCGCTGCCACCGCCGACGGCGCCGTCTGGAGCTGGGGCAGTGGAGCCTTTGGCCAGCTGGGCCACGGCGGCGAGCTGAAGCAGTTGCTGCCGAAGAAGATCGAGGCCTTCGCTGATCAGCGGGTCGTCGCTGTGTCGGCTGGAGGCCAGCACAGCCTCGCCATCACCGCCGACGGATCTGTCTGGAGCTGGGGCAGTGGATCCTTTGGCAGGTTGGGCCACAATGACGAGCAGGACCGGTGGCAGCCAAAGAAGGTTGAGGCCTTTGCCGGCCAGCGCGTCGTCGCTGTGTCGGCGGGATACGGCCACAGTCTCGCCATCACCGCCGACGGAGCCGTCTGGAGCTGGGGCTATGGAGGCGTTGGCCAGCTAGGCCACGGCGACCGGCAGCGCCAGCTGCTGCCGAAGAAGATCGAGGCCTTTGCTGGCCGGCGCGTCGTCGCTGTGTCTGCTGGAGAGTACCACATCCTCGCCCTCACCGCCGACGGAGAGGTCTGGAGCTGGGGCCACGGATACCACGGTATGCTGGGCCACGGCGACGAGCAGATCCAGCTGCTGCCAAAGCAGGTCGAGGCCTTGGCTGGCCAGCGTGTCGTCACTGTGTCGGCGGGAACCGACCACAGCCTCGCCATCACCGCCGACGGCGCCGTCTGGAGCTGGGGCGGTGCAGGCTTTGACAAGCTGGGACACGGCGACCGGCAGAGCCAGCTGCTGCCGAAGAAGATCGAGGCCTTCGCTGGCCAGCGCGTCGTCGCTGTGTCGGCTGGAAGCAGCCACAGTCTCGCCATCACCGCCGACGGCGCCTTCTTTACCTGGGGCAAGGGCGAGGACGGCTGCCTAGGCCACGGAGAGGACCTGTCGAACCAGCTGCTGCCCAAGAAGATCGAGGCATGGGGTCTGGGGCAGTGAGGAGGACGACGCGGCTCACGCACGCAAGTTTGTCCCATGCTCAGCCGGACGGTGCCGTTCCGAAGGTGCCGAAGCGGCCCGCAGCGTCCTGGCATGCACACGCCGTGGCGGCTCGCTTCGCTACTTCGCATCGCCGTTCGGTTGTCGAGTGTCTGGCACCTCCATTATGTGAACACACGAGATTATAGATAGCTGGCGCGTGGGGTGTGTGGCACGCAGACTGTGGCCCCGGGGGCGTGTCCCAGTCCGGTCTCTCTGCGTATGTGACTTGTGAGCGCATGGTCGCACCTTGGTACAAAAAATAGGACTGATACAAGTGTCTCGTAACATGCCCGTGTAAAGCCGTACCGAACCCTCCGCGAGAACCATATGGCACTTGGCAGCTGCGCTGCCGGCTGCCCCCGCGCGCCGCTGGTGCACAGCGCCAGCGGGGCCACGCAGGTAATGCAATACAAGAGAAAGGAACACGTGCACACGGCGCAGAAAGATACGTCCGCTGTGGCGGTACAACGTTGTACAGGGTGCGGTTTGGCCATGGGTTTTGGCACAGCAAGAGGAGAGCGGAACGGGCACCGAGGCCCACCCCCCGCACCCTCACTTGTCGTAGACGGTGTGGACGGCTATGATGGGCCCCTTACCGCGGCAGGAGCGCAGGATGTTGATCACCTTGATCATCCCCTCGGGGATCTGCTCGTGCGACCAGCCGGCCGGTACGATAAACGTGATCTTGCCCCCTCCGCCGCCAAACGTGAAGGACATCATCGGCCCCGGCTGCGGCTTCGCGTTCATCTCCGTGTCGCTCGAGAGAGGGCTCAAGCTCAGGAACACGGCACCCTCCGCCGGCGCCGCCGACGCACACCTCGCGCGCAAGAGAGAATATATTGTGACACAAGGTCCTCGCGGCGGCGGCGGGGCCGGCAGCGGCGGTGGCACAGAGGAAGACACCGTTTGCAGAGGAAAGCTCCGTCGAACCGTGCCACCATCAGCTGTCGCGCCAGCACGTCGTCGACGTCGTACAGCTCCTCGTACATCATGCCGGCCGCGCCGCTGACCTAACCACGACGTGGTGGAGGTGGGTTGAGCGGTGGTGCGATGGCGGCGGTCGGCGTGATGGGTGACGGATTAGCAGCAAACCTCGCTCACCATTGCGTCGAACGAGGCCGGCTCCAGGTGGCGGAGGCCGAGGTACTCAAACACCAAGGCCCCACTTTCGGCCCACGCCTTGGGCGAGTCGGTCACGACGACCGAGCCTTTGGGCACCAATGCTGCAACAGAATCGTCGAACTTGGCGGAATAGGCGTAGACGCTCGGCTGCGCTTCGGCCGCGTAGCGCGGGCCTGAGCCCGTAAGCAGCTCTATGATTGGCGCCCCGCTCTCGCCGGTAATCGCACCCCCGGTGAAAATCAGCGAGGGCATGTCGATGTGGCGAAATCAGCTCTTGTTTTTCTTTTTCTCAGCAATCGTGAGCAGCTCGAGCTGAACGGAACAATGAAGCCTGAACGCTGAAAAACGTGAATGGGGAAGCAAAATCCAAAAACGAATTCGGGTTTCGGGCGCGATTCGCGCGTCTTGTAACAATGTAAGCCGTCCAGCGAGCAGCGTCCTTATCACACACACACTCAGACCAATAACTTCACAGAGACCTCACACGTAAAGGGGAAGACATGCGCGCGGGGGGAGGCGGGGCGGGGGTGACTCTGGGTGCGAGGAGCCTGCGCCTCTTCTAGAGGTTGCGCGCCTGGCGGAGCGCGCGCTTCCACACCCCTCCACGGCGAGCCGCCGTGCTGCACGGAGGGGGGGAGGGGTGGGCGGGGGGCATTTGCGCGCACGGGCGCGAGCCCTCAATAAGTCTGCGTCAGTCGTCGATCGTCATCGTCATCACGCGCGAGCGGGGCCGCCCGGCCGCGGGCGTGACCCCGTCGGACAAGCGGCCGCTCGAGCCGCCCTGCGAGGCGAGCGAGGCGCGCTCCGCCGCCTCGGTGACGCGGTCGCGCTCGGTCCGCTCCGAGTCGGTCGACTCGTGCCGCGCGGCGGAACAGGGTGGCGGGAGGGGCGGGAGGGTGGGCTCGTCTGTCGTCGAGCGGCTTCTCGACGGCGACTTCTTGGGCGGGTCAGCGCCACCCGTCGCATTGGCGCCGGCAGCGAGACCACCACCCGTGGCGACGGCGGCGGCAGCGGCGGCGGCGGCCCTGGCGCTAGCGGTTGCCCGCGAGGAGGATGCGCTCGCACTCGTGCGGCGATGCCACCATGCCGTGTCACTCGACCGTACCGCAGCGGCGATGCCGACGGAGGCGCGGGCGAGAGTGCTGCCCACCCTCATGACGGCAATCGCGTCCAGGGAGATGCTTGTGCCGCTCGTCCGCAACGGAGTGCTCTCGATGCTGCGCCGCTTGCTGGCGGACCGCCCCGCCGCCGGCTCCTCTCCCGAGCAGCATCGCAAGATGCAGCTTGCGGCGATGGCCGTGTGCGAGGCGGTGGCTGACATATAGGGTGCAAGACTTGTCCATGGTAGCGTACACGTTGGAGCTGCCATGGTGGTCGACGCTGTCATGTCGCTGGTGGTGTCGGCCTCGGCGATGCAATAGTCGAGGCCATACTGGCCGGAGGATAAGCCACACTTCCTCCTCTGTCGCGACGTTCTCTTCTGCCTCGTCCTGCGACGCCGCCGCCTGCCGGTCCCTTGTTCTCGCGGCTTCTTTCGCCTTTCGGCGCAACTCCGTCCTCCTCGCGGCGTATCCTGGCCCCTCGAGTCTATCAAGCTCTCCTCGCGCAAGGACCACATTTCTGACTCCCACTCCGATCATTTGCCTCCAAGTCATGTCGTTGCTCAGGTCCACTCTCTCTTCGAACACTCGTGCCTCTACGGATGATGCCGGCGCTACGGTACCTTTCGACTACCGTGGGAGCTTTTTCTTTTTCTCGCGATGTCCACCCCGCCGCGCCGCCGCTCGCGCCGCCTCGCCTCCGCCTCCACCGCCGCGCCCTCGCCAGACACGCCGCCGCCCGCCCGCCTCCTCGACCTCCCCAGGGAGCTCCTCGAGCGCGCCCTCTCCCGCTGCGACAGCCCCGTCGACATCGCTCGCGCCGCGGCCGTCTCGCTCCTCTTTCACTCGCTCGCGGAGCAGGGCATCCGCTTGTGGGCGCAAGAGCGCGGCTTCGAGCTGCTGGCGCAGCCCGAGGGCGAGAGCTGCGCCGTGCGGTGGCTGTGCTATTCTGCGCTGCTGCGCGAGGCCAACCCGCCGGTGAGGGCGGCCGCAGGCCACTACCACAGCCTCTTCATTGACGGCGAGGGGCGGCTCTCGTCGTGCGGCTATGCGCCGGATCACGCCCTCCTCGGTCACGGCGAGGGCGTGACGCGGCTCAACACGCCGACCCGCCTCTCCTCTTCGCTGGGCGAGGAGCGTGCCGTGAGTGTGTCGGTTGGGTATTACCACAGCCTCGCCCTGACCGCCGACGGCGCCGTCTGGAGCTGGGGCTTGGGAGGCGACGGCCGGTTGGGCCACGGCGACGGGCAGAGCCAGCTGCTGCCGAAGAAGATCGAGGCCTTGGCTGGGCGGCGCGTCATCGCTGTGTCCGCTGGAGGGGCGCACAGCCTCGTCATCACCACCGATGGCTCCGTCTGGAGCTGGGGCTATGGAGGGCAAGGCCGGCTGGGCCACGGCGACCGGCAGCGCCAGCTGCTGCCGAAGAAGATCGAGGCCTTTGCTGGCCAGCGCGTCGTCGCTGTGTCGGCTGGAGGGGCGCACAGCCTCGCCATCACCGCCGACGGCGCCGTCTGGAGCTGGGGCGATGGAGACTATGGCAAGCTGGGCCACGGCGACCAGCAGCGCCAGCTGCTGCCCAAAAAGGTCGAGGCCTTTGCTGACCAGCGCGTCGTCGCTGTATCGGCTGGAGCCCACCACAGCCTCGTCACCGCCGACGGCAGCGTCTGGAGCTGGGGCTTTGGAGGCTTGGGCCAGCTGGGCCACTGCGACCAGCAGATCCAGCTGCTGCCCAAGAAGATCGAGGCCTTCGCTGGGCGGTGCGTCGCCGCTGTGTCGGCAGGAGTCTTCCACAGCCTCGCCCTCACCGCTGACGGCGCCGCCTGGAGCTGGGGCAAAGGCGAGGAAGGCCGGTTGGGCCACGGCGACGACCAGCGGCAGCTGCTGCCGAAGAAGGTCGAGGCCTTCGCTGGTCAGTGCGTCGTCGCTGTCTCGGCTGGAGTCTACCACAGCCTCGCCATCACCGCCGACGGCGCCTTCTTTACCTGGGGCAAGGGCGAGGACGGCTGTCTGGGCCACGGGGAGGACCTGTCGAACCAGCTGCTGCCCAAGAAGGTCGAGGAGTGGGCGCCGGGGCAGTGATGAGAAGGGGCGAAAGGGTGCAAGGCTCTGTGTTGCCGCGCGTGCCTGTTCGCCACCTGCGAACGTTTCCGAGAGTGGCGAGAGGCGAGTCTGGGACAAAAGAGTTTTCTGCATGGTCCTTGTCGTGTTAGGGGTGAACGCCTTGGGCCCTGTTCACGCGCGCGCGAGACGTGCAGACAGTTTGTTAAGTTGAGTGCTCGCTCGCTGCTTGCACCTGCAGAGAGGGCCAGAGGCTAAGTAAGTGTAGAGCGACCCTCTATCTAGCTCTACTACCCAACCATTGGCTTCGACCGCACTCAACGCCTCCGAGCGGTTGCCCTCGCCCAGCATGGAGAAGGCGCTCATCTTCAGACGTCGCACGAGGGCTGGGGCGCTCGGGCGAGAGTTCTGAGAAGGGACAGCCTGCATCCGCCACAGGCACGCCGTTCCTCCAAAATCCGGAATCGCCCTTCGCCCCGCTGTGTCGGCCCTGTTCACGCGCGCGCGAGACGTGCAGACAGGGTTGCCAGGTGAGAGCGAATGGCGCGGTTCACGCCTCGCACAACAGAGAGAGAGATGCGCTCTGCATGGTGGGACATAAAAGAGAGCGAGTACTTGGGCGAGTAGGCTGTGCGGTCAACGCTGCCGCGCGCGACTTTGCGCGCGAGGCGGCGCAGCTTGAGAACGGCGGTGGGCGAGAAGCCGCCGCCGAACGTCTCGTGGAGCAGCAGGTTGAAGTTGTTGCGCTTGACAAAGATCGCGTCGTGGTAGAAACCGCGATGCGCCTTGACATAGCCGTGGCCGGTCTTGTGGGAGAAGGGTTGGCCGGGCTGCCCGCGCGCCTTGCAGCCCATGTTTAGGCGGCGGGCCTTCTCTTCGGTGTTAGAAAAGGCGTAGGAGTGGCCAACGGAGGCGGGCGTGCCGCCACACTCGAGGCGTTGCCAACGCCCGGCGAGGCGGTCTTGAGGAGGGGCGTCCAGAGCTTGATTTCATTCACTTCATCGCACCCCCCCGGTGCCCTGTTCACGGCCCTGTTCACGCGCGCGCGAGACGTGCAGACAGGGTTGCCAGGTGAGAGCGAATGGCGCGGTTCACGCCTCGCACAACAGAGAGAGAGATGCGCTCTGCATGGTGGGACATAAAAGAGAGCGAGTACTTGGGCGAGTAGGCTGTGCGGTCAACGCTGCCGCGCGCGACTTTGCGCGCGAGGCGGCGCAGCTTGAGAACGGCGGTGGGCGAGAAGCCGCCGCCGAACTTCTCGTTGAAGTTGTTGCGCTTGACAAAGATCGCGTCGTGGTAGAAACCGCGATGCGCGCCTTGACGTAGCCGTGGCCGGTCTTGTGGGAGAAGGGCTGGCCGGGCTGCCCGCGCGCCTTGCAGCCCATGTTTAGGCGGCGGGCCTTCTCTTCGGTGTTGCCGAAGGCGTAGGAGTGGCCAACGGAGGCGGGGGTGCCGCCACTCGAGGCGTTGCCAAAGCCCGGCGAGGAGGTCTTGAGGAGGGGGCGAGGGGCGTCCAGAGCTTGACTTCATTCACCTCATCGCCTCCTCCCGGGCCAGCGTGGGGTTCCGCGAGGTCGACCTTGTACCCCTCGTTGTACTGCCGGGTGAGCTCTGGTTTCTCCTTGTCGCCGTGCACGACCGGCGCGTTGGCCGGGGCGCGCATCGCGTCCGCCCAGGCGGCGAGGACGCCGTCGTGGGGCCGCCGGTGGTTGGCCTTGTTGTAAAGGTAGTCGCCGAAGAAATCGACTGGCATGCCCCGCTCGAGCGCGACCCGAAGGGTGGGAAGCGCCGCGGAGAGCCAAAGGCCGAGCTTCCGCTGGAGCTCGTCCTGGAGGGTGTCGGAGGCGGAGAGGGCGGTGGCGTACGTACCGTCGACACGGACATCGAAGGCCTTGCCGGCGAAAGGCGTTGAGGCGGAGACGAAGCGCGCGGCTTCGCGGTTGTTGACGGCGCTGTCTCCGAGGGACGGGTTGTTCTTGACGTGCACATCCCGCGCCTTGACGAGCTCCTGGTGCGCGTACCAGTCCTTGTGATTCTTGATGGCAGCGAGCGCCCGCGGCCGCGGGTACGTGGATTTGCAAGTGCCATTGAGAATCGCGTCGGTAGCTGGAAGGGACTCGGCCACTCGGGCTCGGGGAGCGGGACGCTCTTGGGGTAGAACTCAGTCAGGTAGCCGCCGCGGACGGTGTGGTACTTGTTTTTGTCGCGGGCGGTGCGCTTCTCGCACACCTCCTTCCAGTCCGAGAGGGCGGACTCGTAGGTGGCGATAGCTGCGGCGATGGCGGGGTACTTGGACGCACCTCCCTCGTCGAGGGCGAAGTCGGGGTTGTGGGCGACGAGGGTGCGCCAGTTCTTGAGGAGCGACATGGAGAAGTCGCTGTCGGCTCGCGTGAAGGCGGTGTCGATGTTGCACCCGCCCATCTCGGTCGGCAGCTGCGCCTGGAGCCACGCGAGGTCGCGGAGCGCCTGGGGCGAGGCGTCGGCGCGAGCAATGCCCTCAAAGGACTTGCGGATGCGGTTGTGCTGCGCAAAAACTCGAGAGCCTCGCACGCGACATTGGGCGGCGTGATGCCGGCAATGTACTTGGTCTTTGCACAGGCAATCCGTTGGACGAGGTTGAGGCGGAGCTGCGAGGTGTTCGTGACGCAGTCAGTGTCGACGATCGTGTCGATGACGTCGAGCGGCGCGAGCTTCTTCCTGAGGTGCGCGGTGAGCGCCTTTTTGCAGGCTTCAGGGTCGCCAAAGAAGGTGCCGACGGCCTTGAAGCAGTCCACTCGTCCCGTGGGTTTGCCCTCCTTGTCGCGGTGCGCGGGCGAGCCCCGGACGGAGCCAGCCCGGCGCGCACTTTGTGTTTTGTTTAGCAGAGAGCTTACGTACGTTTAGCTTACTGCTCTCTTTCTCTCTTTGAGCTAGCCTTCGATGTTACAACAACAAAGTTGTTTGGTATTGCTAAAAATCTCTCTCGATCGATGAACAAACAAAAAAATCTCTCTCTCGATGAATGTTAGGAAACAAACAAAGCAAGGCGGACATGGCTCCGGCCCCCAAGTCCGGCTCATGCGCCTGGCGGTGAACGAGCGGAGCGAAGTGAACCTCGGCGCCGAAGTGAACGAGCGGAGCGAAGTGAACCGCCGGGGCGGGCGCCTGGCGGCGCATAAGGCAAAAAAAGCGGCGTGGCGTGGAGCTCCGAGATAGCGCGAGATCGCCCGAGATCGCGCGGCGCGGCCCGAGATCGCCCGAGATCGCGCGGTTCTGCGGTCGGCGAGGTGGGTGGGTTGGGAGCGAGGGGGCGGAAGTGCTCAGTGCGGTAGATGGCGAGCTCGAGGCGCGTGAGCCGGACTTGTGAGCCGGACCACCCCCTCTTGTTCTCTGCGTTGTTGAGCCAGGACTCAACATACTCGGGCTCGTAATCCCAAACTGTCACTCCCCTTTCTCCCGGCCGGGGTGGGGCGCGCGCGGGGGCGGCGGGTGTGCGGCGGGTGTGAGGGATGTCTGTGAGCCCGAGAGCGATATGCCATGTCCGCCTTGCGTTGTTTCATAACATCGAAGGCTAAGCTCAAAAAAAGCTTGCCGCAAGGAGGTTTCCTGCCCGCTGGCCCCGCAAGGGTGGCTTGAGGAGCTGATGCTGCAGCCCACGCGAAGCCTCCCGCTGATGCCGCAGCCCGTGGGTGTTGCCTATAGCACGGCGCGCCAAATCACGTGGTTCTGGGGCGGCGAGTCTGCACCCGCCGCGCCGCCAGAGCCGCCATCTCCGCCGCTGCCACCGTCGCCTCCGCCGCTGCCTCCCGCCGCTCCGCCGCCGCTCCCGCCGCTCCCGCCATCGCCTCCGCCTCCCTCACCGTCGCCGTCACCGCCTCCGAACCCGCCTCCGCCCATGCCACCGTCGCCTTCTCCTCCGCCGCCAGCTCCGCCGCCCTTCCCACCACCGCCGCCGCCAGATTTCGTGCACGTCGCAGTCTCTGTCGTTGCCACGCAGGCCGCACAGGCGAGCGACGGCATAATGAGATCCGCCCTGGTTCTCCTCCTCCTCTTTCTCTTCGCTGGCATCGTCCTTCAGCTCGTATGGCCATGCGTTGCCACGCCACACCGAGGTGCGAAGCTCCGTGCGTTCGAGCTGGACGACTTCGGCTCCCCACGCCGCAAGCGTGCCTGGAACGTTCCCGACTCGCCAGAGTCGCCGGCGGCTGACATCGTCATCGTTCAGGAGGGGGTCGCGCTGCATAGAGCCAGCACGGCACCAGAGGGGCAGAATAGCTCCGGGCGGGTCACCTCGGCGCTGTCCGTCCGGCGATGGTCAGTGGCGGCCGCGACCGACAGCGGGAAGAGAACTGAGGAAGAGGAGGAGTTTGTGCGTGTCTAGGTTCTCTGCGCCTTTCGCGTTTTGCGTGCGTTTGCTACGAAATAATAATTAATAAAACGAGATCGCACGACGTCGCAATGTCGTGTTCGGTGCTCAGTGCAGAATCGAATTGCGGTTCGACCGCCGCGCCTCCCACCCCGCGCTGCGGTAGTCGGTGTACCTGCGCAGCGCGGCTGCAATCGGGTGGTCCGATCGCGCCGAGGCGTCGTCCTGCGGCAAGGACTGGCTCGCGTCGAGAGGCGTCGGCTTGTGCTCGCACGGCGACGGCCCCGCGCTCGGCGGCTCCGCGGCAGCTCGCACCCACTCGAGGAGTGCGCCTGCGGCCTGCGCCTCCGCCTCCTCCTCGGCGCGGCTCGTCCTCTCGTCAAAACCAGAAAAGGGCGCCTCGCCGTCGCACGCGGCCTGCGCGCTCGCGAGCAGGCGCAGGTTGAGGTCGTCTTGGAAGGTCGAGCAGGGGAGGTCGTTCGGCGGGTAGAGGAAGGGCTCCTCCAAGTCGCGGGCGACCTGGTGGCACGAAGGCGGACCTAGTGGGCTTGACGCGTGGGCTCGCTGCGAGGGGGGCGGCAGGGGGGCGGGCAAGCTTTGCTGTGTCGAAAAAAGTCGGCCGAGGAGGCGTGTGTGTGGGGGGGGCACAGCAGCGAAAGGGGCCGCGTCGGCTGCAGACCTCGTTGAGGCCGTAGTAGCAGAGGATCGTGACGAAGCAGAGGGCCGGGCCGAGGGCGGGCGAGAGCAGCCGCCACCAGAACTCAATCCATGGCCCGTGGGCGATCTGCTGAAAGTGCCTGTCGATGTCGGAGCTCTCCGGGTCGCCGTCGTGGTGGTCGTGGCCTAGAAAGCTCCTCGAAGGTTCCTAGACACTCCCTAGGAGGAGCGGGTCGCCGTCGGCTTGAACTGGCATTGCGCCACCGGGTTTGATGGCACGACAAATTGCGCCACCGGCTTAGTCCGTGTGTTCGAGCTCGCCGGCGGGGCCTGGACCCAGCTTGGCGGAGACATCTACGGAGAGGCGAGGGCCGACCGCGCGGGCAATTCCGTCAGCCTCTCGGCGGATGGCACCGGGGTCGCCGTCGGCGCGATGTACAACGCCGGGTGTGGCGAGGACGGGGACGGGTGTGGCCACGCCCGCGCGTTTGAGCTTGTCAGTGGCGCCTGGACCCAACTTGGCGGAGACATCGACGGAGAGGCGTACGGCGACTATTCTGGATACTCCGTCAGCCTCTCAGCGGATGGGGCGAGGCTCGCCGTCGGCGCGTATGGCAACGACGACGGAGGTAGCAACGCAGGCCACGCCCGTGTGTTTGAGCTCGTCGCCGGGACCTGGGCGCAGCTTGGCGCCGACATCGATGGCGAGTCTACGAACGACTTGAGCGGCTGGTCAGTCTCGCTGAACGACGACGGGAGCGTGCTGGCCGTTGGCGCATACCGGAACAACGGCGGAGGCACCGACACAGGTCACGTCCGCGTGTATACCTGGGAAGGGTCAGCGTGGACTCAGCGCGGGTCCGATATCGATGGTGAGGCGGCGTTCGACGAGTTTGGCAGCTCGGTCTCGCTTAGTGCTGATGGAACTGTGCTGGCCGCCGGGGCACACAAAAACGACGACGCGGGCGACGATGCGGGCCACGTGCGCGTCTTCGCCTGGCCGCCTCCCCCGCCGTCACTGCCGCCCTACCCTCCCACAAAGGCGCCCATCCCACCTCCTTCCCCGCCGCCACCCTCACCTCCCCCGTCACCGCCCCCGCTGCCACCCTCGCTGCCACCCTACCCGCCCGCAAGGGCGCCCCGCCCGCCACCGGCAATGTGGTGGGCGCAGCTTGGCGGAGCCATCGACGGAGAGGCGGCGGGCGACCAATCTGGGGTCGAGTACTCCAACTCCGTCAGTCTCTCTGCGGATGGCACGAGGGTCGCCGTCGGCGCGCCTCACAACGACGACGGAGGAGACAAGGCAGGCCACGCCCGCGTGTTCGAGCTCGTTGCCGGGGCCTGGAGCCAGATCGGAGGAGACATCGACGGAGAGGCGGCAGGCGATCGCTCTGGCTGGTCCGTCAGCCTCTCGGCGGATGGGGCGAGGGTCGTCGTCGGCGCGCCGGGTAGCAATGCCTACGCAGGCCATGCCCGCGTGTTTGAGCTCGTCGGTGGCGCTTGGGCGCAGCTTGGCGGAGACATCGACGGAGAGGCGGCGGGCGACGAGTCTGGATTCTCCGTGAGCCTCTCAGCGGACGGGGCGAGGCTCGCCGTCGGCTTCAAATGGCATTGCGCCACCGGGTTTGATGGCACGACAAATTGCGCCACCGGCTTAGTCCGTGTGTTCGAGCTCGCCGGCGGGGCCTGGACCCAGCTTGGCGGAGACATCTACGGAGAGGCGAGGGCCGACCGCGCGGGCAATTCCGTCAGCCTCTCGGCGGATGGCACGAGGGTCGCCGTCGGCGCGATGTACAACGCCGGGTGTGGCGAGGACGGGGACGGGTGTGGCCACGCCCGCGCGTTTGAGCTCGTCAGTGGCGCCTGGACCCAACTTGGCGGAGACATCGACGGAGAGGCGTACGGCGACTATTCTGGATACTCCGTCAGCCTCTCAGCGGATGGGGCGAGGCTCGCCGTCGGCGCGTATGGCAACGACGACGGAGGTAGCAACGCAGGCCACGCCCGTGTGTTTGAGCTCGTCGCCGGGACCTGGGCGCAGCTTGGCGCCGACATCGATGGCGAGTCTACGAACGACTTGAGCGGCAACTCAGTCTCGCTGAACGACGACGGGAGTGTGCTGGCCGTTGGCGCATACCGGAACAACGGCGGAGGCACCGACACAGGTCACGTCCGCGTGTATACCTGGGAAGGGTCAGCGTGGACTCAGCGCGGGTCCGATATCGATGGTGAGGCGGCGTTCGACGAGTTTGGCAGCTCGGTCTCGCTTAGTGCTGATGGAACTGTGCTGGCCGCCGGGGCACACAAAAACGACGACGCGGGCGACGATGCGGGCCACGTGCGCGTCTTCGCCTGGCCGCCTCCCCCGCCGTCACTGCCGCCCTACCCTCCCACAAAGGCGCCCATCCCACCTCCTTCCCCGCCGCCACCCTCACCTCCCCCATCAGCCCCTCCTCCCTCCCCCCCTCCGCCGCCTTCGCTGCCGCCCTGGT